>NC_142531.1:19224114-19434114 GCF_964205215.1 Stylophora pistillata
TCTTCTTGCAACCTTCACGTTTGATTCAGGTGTGACAATGTAAGGAAAAATAAGATGCTTGACACTCTTGCAGGTAAAAGGACTAAAAGTTATTTACATTGTATACACAGTCAGCAGTAACCACAAGTCAGTTAGTGATATCAAACATAATTAACTCACTCTGAGGGAGCTACAAACTCCATGAGGTCTTTGCAGGTCATCTTAGCAGGTACACTTAACATGCAGATCATTTCACTCCGATAGACCCCTTCCGTTAATAAAGTCATGTCACTAGATAGATCAATAGCATCAATAATAATATTAACATAGATTAGATCAATTGTAATGGATTCTCAGATTTCACAAAAGGATAATTGGGATTTAGACTGAAAATTTGAAAACCATGTACACTGGAAGTATGTATGGAAAGTCGTATGAATGTGTTCCCAAGAACACAACAAAAAATGTGATTTCATAACTGTGACAAAATTTATCAAGTAGGGGGTGTTGTTTGATTTAACACTTAATTCTCAGAGCTTAAATAGCAAGAAGACTATAGAAATCTAGGGAGTGAGAGGGTTAGAAAAAGAAAGTTCAACTGTAGTTTCTTACTTGTTCTTGTAAATATGAATGATTCCCTGGATGATCTCAACAATTGGATTTCCACAGAAGAAAGCTACCTTTCCCTGCCCACCACTTTTCTCCTCTTTTTCATCTCCATGACCAGAATCTAAGTTTGTATCTTTGTCTTCATTTTGAAATGAAGAAAACAAAATATTTTTTAATTTGAAAGGCAGTTACAAACAGTAAGTCTCCCTTAGTTCTCTAACTTTGCTCTAAAATTTTACCCTTTGACCCCTAACAGAAAGTGGCATCCTTAGAATATCACCCCTGAAATATACATCAAGGTTCTGAGAATAAAGGAAACCATCAACAATTATGAAGAAGCTGTTAATTGTGAAAAAATTTCTCCTTTCCAGCACCTTAAGAGATGTATGGACAAAAGTATGGAGAATATGCGTGCTGATATTAGGGTGTAAATGGTTAAGAACACTTATGCAGTCGAACCTCGATTATATCTGGACTCGTTGGGACTTGATGAAATAGTCTGGATGATCAGGAATATGAATATTAATAAGGAACAAAAACTGATTAAATTAAGAAAGTGGCATTTAATCCTGAAACAAAACATTTACAAATCATTTTGAAAAAGATATGGTGCACATCCTCACTGTCTGAGGTGAATACCTCTACATGTGTGTATTAACAATTAAAATTAATGAAAAACATTTTTACATTGGCCTGAAATGTTGAAATAAGTAAGTATGTCTTAAAGAAGAACATCACCGTTACTTCACTATTCAATGGCGCTGTAGTTTTAAAAAGAATATGACTACTGATCTTGATCATGATTAATATTTATTCAAGAAAAAATTGGGAACAAAGAAAAAGTCCGGATAATTGAGAAATCCGGATAATCGAGGTCCAAATAATTAAGATGCAACTGTATGTTAATCTCACACCAGCTCATGCATTTAAAAAAAATTCTTACAGCCTTGCATAACACATTGTTAAAACAAATAGCTTATGTTGGCAGGCTTAGTTTTCTCCATTTTACTTCCTTTTTCTTGAAAATCATGACAAGCTCACATAATGGCCATTCTAAAATTTAGTGCTTTAGTAACAATAAATCACCTCATGTTGGGTTAATATTTCAAGATATCATGTACTTCTTGACCAGTCAGAGTATCTCTGTAATCACTTGAGCAATAAACCTCTTTGACTTGTATTTTTGTTTTCCCGATGAAGGTCTCAAGGGAAACCCACCAAGTCACCCCCACCCCCATTTCTTTTGTAAAGTATATCTACAAATGCACATGAATAGGATGAAATTAGAAAGAAACAAATCACTAGTCATCACATGACCTATGTTACAAAAAACAAAACATACAATATGGAGAGGTGTTTTATACTAAACACCAATAATAAGGAGGTCTGCCTCACTTTATATCACAGCGAAAAAGTACAATGGTATGATATACGGCCTTGACCTTACCACCACTCGTTGCATGAGTTTCAATGCTTATGTCATGGACGTATCTTTCACCCCGGTGAACTTTCATTTTTTCCTCAGAGATAGAATCAGTAGACATGGGTTCCTTATCCTCTCCACTAGCCAGTTTGCCCTTGTCTGATATAGACATTTCTTTACAAGCCATAAATCCAGGGGCTAGAACACATTGAATGTATCTTCGTTACACATTTCACCCTTTTATCCCTAATAGTGACTGGTATGTAATTTCTCGTTATGATATTCTCCCCAAATCACACATTAAGGTCAAGAGAATAAAGAAAAATGATCAAGCACCAACGAAACCCTTGATTGTTAAACAGATTCTCCTTGTTAGCCCTTAGAAAATGTATATAGAACAGTATGGAGAATATGCATACTGATGTGGGTGTGTGAAGAGTGAAATTTCGATTGATGAAAGTTGGAAGTGGATTCTTCTCTGCCTCATTTATGGCTCAGATACGTACAATGAGCAAATGGGAACATTTAGTATTTACGTGGAATTTGTCAACAGTTATAGTCAAACGGTTCAAGCCGGTTAATGAAGTGGATAAACTTGTATTATCAAATATAAAATTCATAAAAATATTATATTGAACATAACAAGTCTGTACTCACCACAGTAATCTAAACCTTGCGGCCCAGGCAAATCGTCCGCAACCTCAAATCTAAGAACTACCAGGGAAATGGACATTTATTCTTCCTTTCTGTCCAACACATTTGTAACTTGAAGAAATGTCTACCGCAAACCGGGCCAAAACGTCTTTTAGACTACTGTTTTCGCGATTTCATCGTGATTAGGATTTTGCGAGCCTTCATTCGTGGAACAATAGCGCAAAACAGCAACATCGTCATGTAAGATTTACAAATTGTCATGTAAGGTCGAAGTATGCAAGTGTCGAAGTTTCGTATCCTAGTTTAATTTGGTACCAGGTAACTGCGTTCTCTAATTTAAATGAAATTGTTCTCGTGCCAGGTATTCCAAAGAGCTGGAGTTTTGTCCCAACTGCTATTAAGGCGAGGTCTTTACTTTAGTGAATGCGATTTTGATGTGTATAGAGAAGCTAACAGCTTACCATTTTCGCGGGAAAATCAACTTTGTCCGGGTGAAAAAGAATATCAGAGACCGTTACAGGAGCAATCAAATTATGTTGAAGTGCTCTTGTGCTTATCTTCGTTGAATTTTTATTCCGATTCCTTTTTTACTCGGCACATCAAGTCTTTTGTAAAAAGGTACGTCTTATATGCATGGATCGTACCAATTCTCACTGAATATTTTCTTAAAGGTATCGCTGCTGCAGAATACCCTACCAACCATTTACTCGTCATTGAATAAGAATAGCTTCTATTGTGTATGCTTCGTTCTTCAGGGTCTTCTTAGTTTAACAAATATGGCGCTTTTTAAGACTATTGTCACCATCGTCCTCATTGTCACGGCATTCAGCGTTACATCATTCTCTACGCACTTTAAAAACATCGTCTCTCAAATTCTCGAGATCTTTCGAACGTGGATGCCATCGTTTGTCAATATATTGGAAGACACTGTGGCCACAATTTACAAATATTGTGCTGAACGCTTTCTTGAAGACATCAACAGAGCCATTGCTGGCTTGGTTACCCTTCACAACAATGGAATGGGTTATACAGACGAATTCCTGCAGCAAGTTCTTGGCATTGATGGTAATAAATTTCCTAACTTGATGATGATGTAAAATGTTTTCTCTAAGCTTATACAGGCTTACAGATGCTAAATTGTAAATGAAAACCTTATTCACACAGGCAACATAATTACATGTCGTAAAAAAAATAAATAAATAAAGGGAAGGTCTAGCTGTCTTTTTTTTTTTTTAGCATAAGCTGTTGTATCAATATATTCTCTCTACTATCATAAAAACACTACGACTGCCTCAAGTCAATTTGAATGCAAGAAAAGAACTACTTACAACATCTCTACTCAAAAACACTTTACTCTGATACATAACCAGTTATCTGATCACGAATACTATTTTTCAAAATTTCTTACAGGTGCTACTTTGCCAGATCAAGTTGGAACAGCAAGAAATAAACTCTTATCGCTCATTTTGTTCCTCTTTTGGGTCATTATGGGTCTCATTTGCATTTCCAGAATGTCCTATAACAAATTTTTTTTTTTGATGTCTGGTACATTCCTTGTCCATGCTTTTTTTGGGCCTGTCTGGTGCATACGGTGGATGGCATTTTGTATTGGAATTTGCTTATGGATGGGTTCTCTAGTCTCCAGTAAGCCAATACCTGCAGCAATCACTGTTTTGATTGCTTTCACCTTGACAGGCCTAAGAAGATGGACGAAGAAAGTTGATATGTCGACAAACACCAGTTATCTCGTGAAGTTTAATGAAAGTATCGAGCAAAGACTTGATGGAATAGAAAGAAAACTAGATCTCTTGATGACAAGGCTGAATGACATGAACCATAATGTGCACTACAACTGAAAAAAAAAAATGCACAATAGATTTTTGCCAAAGATGGGCTATAGATTTTTGCTAATCCTGATTGGTGGAGAAGTTATGAAAGGAAAAACTGTCAACCATAGCAATTCCAGGATGGACATGGATGGACATGTCTCCTTTCAATTAAGGATTAGAGTATAATTATTGATAAGAGCTAAGTCTAAATCAACTATCATGTTTAGGAACTGAGGATTAGCAATATGATTGTCCCTATGATAAATCTACCAGCTGTTCAAACTTGACATCAAGAAAGGCATGTTCTTTAATGAATAAGGATACAATTTGGATATACCTCATGTTGCTCACTTCAGTCATTGTTTGCCACAAAATTGATATTGATTGATGCAGAAGAAATCTTCCTTGATGCCTAACCCTTTGCCCCTAATAGTGGTCTGCATCTAAATTCTGCTATCACAATGCTGTGCTCTAAGAAATTGAGAAGGGAGCCCACTGCTCTGAAACTTTGAAATACAGGGTGCCCAACATATGCTTTTATATGAAAAAACTAAAATTCACCAGTTGCCCAAGAGTGAAAGTAGAGTACCAGGGGCCACTGGGCGCTGCTAGACCACAGCCCCGGAATCAAACATGGAGGTCAAATTTGACAAATTCTCCTTTAAGTGCCTTAGAATTTGTACAAAGTGCAGTATGGAGAACTTACATACTGATGTTAAGGTGTAAAGGGTTAATAGTTTGTGGTTAGGATGAGATTTAGCTTAGCTAATGAAACAACAGTCTGTTCTGTTTTAATAATAATAATAATAATAATACAGTTCTTAAAAATGCATTATACATATTAAGTCTCAATGCTTTTACATAAGATTTAAAGTAATTACAAAAATAAGACAAAATTGAACTATAAATTCAAAGCGATTTTAAAAAGGTGAGTCTCTATCCTGGTTTTAAAGGAATCTATAAGGTTTCGGAATATCTCATAAAATCAAGAAGTTTGTTCCAAAGCATGGGGGATGCACACGCAAAGGATCTGTCGCCATTGGTAGAGGTTCTAGATCTTGGGACAGACAGACTGGTGGACCTTGAGGAATAGAGGGAGCAGACAGGTTTATAGAGAGTTAACAGATTTGCCAAGTAATCAGGAGCCAGACCATGTAGTGCTTTACTGATAGGAAAAAAGAGGATTCAGCTTAGGGATTCAGTTATTAATGAGAATATCAGTGTGATTAATAAATGAATTTTTGCATGAGTGCGTGGGTATGATATAACCACATTTATTAAAAGCTGCCAGATTCTTGCACAATTTCATTTGTTAGTTTTTCCAATGTATAGGGTGTCTTATTTATATATAGCCTACAGGGAAGGCATCTCATTGGCTTATGATCGTTTATCCGAATGTCAGAGTGGAGAGGGGGTAGGAGGTGGGGAAGAGCTGCCTCCACCCCAGCCCTCTCTGTGTTTTTTACTTTCACTCACCCCCTTTGTATGGCACTTGCTTACCCAAATTCTGCCAGCTCTGCAGGCTAGTTAATGTAGAGAGGAAAATAAGTAACTGGAAGATATTAAGAATTCAAAGGATGTAGATCAAGCCTTCCTTAAGATAAATCAACTTACACAACTAGAATAAAAACAAAGTTGATAATAAATTATTATTGTAGTGGATTATTGAATTTTTGATTATCAAAAAATTTTTATGAACGATTAATGCCCTTGCAAATGTTTAAGTCTTTACTTCCTCTATCTTGTAACCTTACTCACCTGTTCACAAGTTTAAGAATGACCCATCCACTTAAAAACTCATCACTGCCACCAGCTGCCACTGATCTTAATTCTCCTTCATCTCCCTCGATTAAAACATCTGTGCAACCCAGGCCCACCCATGTTGTTACTATCGCCCCACTCCCCTCCCCGACGGAAGGAGGGTCGAATCTGCCTCCACGGAAGTGGGGGGTTATATTTTCGCTTTCCGTCGAGTCTGGTATGCTCTTGCGGCAGTTTCCAAAGATTCGTGTTGGTATTTTCACTTTTTTAGCAGCTTCCTCAGCCGTTGTTCGATCCAGTGAGTATAAAACTTTAGTTATCGTGTGATCTGCATGCAAATCTCAAACTATCGCGTTGGTTCGAACATCACAAAACGCCAGCTTTTTCAGAAACAACGTAACACATCACTGACCTTTCCAATGTATATTGATCGATGATTTATAAACTGTTATTACGCCCATTGAAAATGATAATTATGTAAAGGGAAGCATTAAACGCAACATTTAGTTGACTTTTATATATAGACTGTGGAAAAAGTCGTTTGGTGATAAAGGTTAATGTTTGAGTAACGTCAACTAGGTTTTTCGTTTTAAATATAGCTTAATTTTAAAATTATTCCCTTCACAAATTTTTTTAAAACTGTGTCAGACTTTCACTTTGTATAAAAATGTTACTGGAGAAGGAATCTTCGTGTGTTTCTCTTGTAACAGGAGTTGGCAAATATTCTTTGTTAATATTCATGCATGTAATTAAGCTCGATTAATGAAAGGAAATCAGGAAATATTTTTTGAGTAAAGATATAGTATCCAATCGCTCAATTAGCATACAAAAGTGATATTCCTGTGATGATTCTATTTCTCTAAATATATTTTAGGACAGATGCATCGATGACATCATCATGAATAACTTTTACTTTTTTATCATATACATCAAACAGATTCTATGCTGCTGTGGGCTCTGCTCAGTTTTACATTACAGAAGAACATCACAAAACGCAAAACATCAGGGATGCACTTGCCTAATTCTGTGTGCCTCTTCTTTATTCTTACCACATTTGCTGTCATCCATGACCTATTGCTGAACAGATACATGGCAAAATGGAGTCCATTTGTCAGATAAAATTAAGACTTTGAAGATAAATGTTGAAGTTCTAAATGAATTTAGGTCAAAATGATTTAAACATTAGTTAAGTTAAGTTAGTTTGCCTTTTTGTTTGTTAAAGATAAATCATTGGAATTCGTGAGCCAAAAAAAATCACAGAAATAAAGTTAGTAAGGAATTATCTACTCTAGTTCCATTTTAACTTAATAGAGATATAATATACAATCAAGTGCTAAACAAATCAATAAAGGATTAAAAAAAGGATATGCTTCATAGCATTAACATTATATTTACTTTTTATTATCCTTAGCTCAAAGTGGACTGTGTTACTATACGATGCACACCAAGGCCAGAACTCTAGAATACCCTTGCTCAAATGTAAAGAAGTTTCCAGTAGCCTCAGAGTTTGCGAACTGGAATGTTCCATTCCCAGAATATAAGCCAGTAGATTACACCTCTGAGCACATTCTTCAGATGCCACCTTATGCTGATCCAGATATAAGGTGAGAATAAAAATTATTACACGACTCAGGCAGTCAGAGGGCCAATAACTAAAATCAACCAATCAAAATGCTCTATTGCCAGTCAATATTCTTTCAGTATTGGACTGGGCACTGTCCCGAATGATACCGCACTTGTGTCCCTTTAAACTTCAGTCGTACAATAAATCTCTTATTAACCAAGCTTCCTCGGGACCGCACTGGAAGAATATCGGCCCTCTGTCTTTTTTGTATGGTTCGAGCACGGCTCGGTCCGCACTGTCAAGACCTCGAGCCAATATTCTCCCAGTACAGCCCTCGCACTTGGTTAATAAGATATATTTATGACATTACCCCTTTACACCCTAACAGCAGTATGCATATTCTCCATACTGTACTCTATAAATTTGATTAGGTGCTGTCAAGGAGAATTTATTTTACAATCAAGAGCTACTTTAGTTGTTGATCATTTCTTTTATTCCCATGACCTTCATGTTTGATTCAGGCGTGGTGGTGTTGGGAGAAATTGGGATTTAATCTGAGAATGGTTGAAGGAAACTCAATGCTTGTCTTTCTTAACCCATTAACCCTTAAGAGTGATTAACACCTAAACAATGTCAAAAATGTATTTCTCATAAAGTATTTGATCATATTTTTTCATCTCTTGACCTCAGGAAAGGACCTGCTAAAGTTCCTCTTAAATTCAATGCCCTGGATACAACGTATAACACTGACAGGAAAAGTTACACAGGAGAATATAAAGTTGTGCAAGGTGTTCCAAGGTAACGAAGGAATACTGTGCACAGATAATGGAGAGAGAGAGAGAGAGACAAAGTTGGCCAATGTTTGGCACACTGTGAACGGTGTTCTCCTTTTCAGCGGGAAGCAGTAAAATTTACAACCCATAGTACCTTTTAGTGTGAGGCACAGGGGTCTCATGGCTAGTGTGCTTGACTCTGGATGGAATGGTCTGGGTTCCAGCCTTGGCTGGGATATTGTGTTGTGTTCTTAGGCAAGACACTTTACTCCCACAGTGTCTCTCTTACCCCAGGTATTTAAATGGTAGCGGAGAATTTAATGCTGGGGGGGGGGGGTAACCTTACATCAGGTCAGCATTACATCTGGGGAGGGAGTAGAAATACTCCTGGTTACTTTTATGCTATGGACACTGCAGTTAAGTGCCAGTTTGATGGGCCACCTGGCTCATAAACAGGCTTTACCCTAATTACCTACCTAGCACCTCTAATTACCACCTAAAATAGCTTGACATTTTTCAGGTAAGAAGATTGCTCTATCAGTTTGAAAATTTTTTTACCTGTCATGCTTAAGATAAGGGGGTACACTGTTAGGTGGTGGCTCACAAGGGTTGTGATCATTGTCAAGGCCCTTATCTCTCGCAGTGCCTTTCTATGTCCAAAAGTATTAATGGGTACTAAGAGACTGTTGAGGAAACTCACTAAAACTTTTGGGCAGGGTGAAGTAGGAGTAATTAGGTATCCTGGTAGGACTAGCACAATCCTCCAAGCTCAACTTGGAAGTTTGAACTCAAGTTGGAATTTAGTGGCCTTAAATCTAAAGATAATTGTTAGAAAACAGTCACAGCTTGGAGAATTGTAGCACACCATTCAAGAGGAGTGGCATTGCTTTCAATCCCAACGAGCTTCAGAAAGTGCAATTGGCTGTGGCAGTAATAGGCTACCCTGCTTGAAAGAGCAAGTGTTACATAACTAAAGGAGATCTAATTAGAGCATGGTAATAGAGTTGGAAGGTAGAGAGATTTTGATGTTGATATATATCTGATGCTCATGATGTTTCTTGCTCAATCATAGCTAATACCATTCTGTTTGCCTCAAAGGAATCCTGTTGGTAGGACAGGAATGATTGGAAGAGGATGGCTTGGTAGATGGGGCCCCAACCATGCCGCAGATCCAGTTGTCACAAGGTACGTGTGGTACTTCATCTTCCCCTGATACAAGGGTGATCTGAATGATTGAAGGGGGCCATATACAAGGTCAAGTCAACTTTAAAAACACACACACACCTCTTTTATTACTGAGAATCAAAAGCAATTTTTAAGAGACAGTGTAGATCAAACATTCAAGTTGAAATCATACCCAGTTGCTTTCCATAGCTAAAAGAGTCCATATAATCCTTTAATGTCTTTTCCTTTGAAGTAGAAGTAGAAGTAGACATCTATATTTATACAGGATAGCCCCTTCAGTGTAGTAAACACTGGTATCAACAGGGGTCCTGTTACCCACCCAACCCACCCCAGGGGAGGACATCCATTACACAGTAATCTCGTGTGTGGGAAATTAATGTCTCCTGCCCCTAACCCTGCAGGAGACAGGACCTCCATTTATTCGTCCCTATCTGAGAAGACTAGAATATCTAATCATTTCTTGATGTTATAGAAAGGTAGCAGATTCTTCTCAATTATTTTAAGACCCTAAGTGTTGGTCCGGCCGGGGCTTGAACCCTCTACTTCCCGAACAACAGTCCAGCGCTCTATCCATTGAGCTAACCGGGAGGCGGTTAGCTAAATGGAAAACAGAACTTCATAGTATGCATATCTATTTCACAATTCAATTTCAATCAAAGGTGGAAAAGAAGCAGTTCAGGAGAAAAAGTTATGAAAGAAGGAAAACCAGTACTAGAAATTGTTGCCATTCAGAGGAGAGATTGCAAGGAATGGGCTCTTCCTGGGGTAGGTTTCTAACAAACACAAGTTTTTCTTTTAGAAAAATTGAAGGCTGTTTGGAGACTGCACTATCCACGTAAACCCTGCCCAGTGGCCACCTTGAGGATGCAGGAAGGGTAGTTGCCATGAAGAGGGGGCTGTTGTTGGGTGGTGTGGTTGATATGACACCGGTTATTTTGACCATTAGGAAAATTTTATTTAACAAATTCGCCCATTGCAACACATAAGTACAAAAGCTGTCAAGAATTCATGACTGTGAAAATAAAAAAAATTAAAAAAATCAGAAGATGAATGCATGAAAAGCAGCTGAAGATATTGCCCAGTAATTATCTTAATTTGCGAACGAATCTTTTCAGGGTATGGTAGATCCAGGCGATACTGTCACAAACACTCTTAAGAAAGAATTTGGAGAGGAAGCCTTAAACTCCTTGGAAGTTTCACCTGAAGAAAACAAAAGAATCCAGGAGCATCTTGAGCATCTTTTTCATCACGGAACTCTGGTAATTGCACATTTTGAATGTCTCAACAGAAAAATTAAGTCTCCTACCCCACCTTCTTGTTTTTGCTTTACTGTGATTTGTGATTGGTCTAGAAAATTTGTACACCATCTCGACTAATCGGGTATAAGTGACTTGGTCATGTATGTTTCCCTATGCTTCAGGCATTTTCCTAGAGACTCTCGTTTTCACATATTAACCACGTGACCAAAAAATGAGAAGTCTGGGAACGAGGATGGCGGTTTTGCTGTTTTTAACTTGGCTTCTCGTTGGCCTTTGTGATATTTAAAAATTTATTCATGTTTAGCATGAACTTATCAAGGTATGAATACAGGCGGGGAGTTTGGAGGTCTTAAGAGGTGCTCGTGGTGCAGCCTGGGATAACTCTAGCTTCTTGAGCGCTTTCCAAATTTTCAAGCGTGCATCCAAACTTAGATACCTGTAAAGCTGAAATTATGAACTTGTTGTTTAAAACGGAGCGAACACATTGGTGCGTTTGAACGAGAATGCTTCACCTGGTTTATAAAAAATTGTCAATGAAAAGTAGCTTCTTTGAACGAGTTTTCCATGGAAAATTGGCTTTTTTCAATCGGTTTAGAAAAATGCACAAATGAAGTCAGAGAACGCAATTTTGATAGAAATCTTAGCTTGATAAAAGTCAAAGACCCAAAGAAGGGTTGTGAGTCCTCAAAATGGTGTTATTATTATCGAGCACGGTACATTACGTTCATGGGAACAGACCCCAGGAAATCTTGCAGTTTTTCTATGAGAGACCTCCACGCTTTTATTATGATTGACAGTAACACTGGTAGAAGGATCCTAGGTATGCTTGTGATAATTTCTTCGCTAGTTTCTTCCATAGACAATCGAATAAGGTATATATACACCATGATGGCTCATGGAGAAGATAGGACGAGCGCGCCATGTCACAACATTATTTGTTCCAATTGCGTCTTACGTTCCCTTTGGTGTTGTTGTTTTTAAAGGTATTTCAAGGCTACATAGATGATCCTAGAAACACTGACAACGCCTGGATGGAAAGTCAAGCGGTTAATTTTCACGACGATAGTGGAAACGCCTTCAATAAATTCACTCTGCAAGCTGGAGATGACGCTCAACACGTGAAATGGGTTGAGGTGTCTCACGAACTGCGCTTGTATGCAAACCATCTCGACTTGGTAAAAGAAGTAGCTATGCAGCATAATGCCTATTGGTAGCATTATGCTCCATTAGCCAGTGGACACAAATTTTCAATTTTTAAATTTAGACTTGCTTTGTACATCCTACACATGTGACGTAGAGTTCGAGCCTTGGGTCTTTTTATTTAAGCAAAGTTTAGCTGTGTTTGACAGAAACGCGTGCTAGATAATTCACAATTCAGCCCGGCAAAACTTTTTGACCTTTAATTAGAACACTTATATTTTTGAACAGTGTTAAGAGGTTGCTAAATATTATGCTAGTCAAAGGGAGCTTCCCGACGACAATTCGTCAACTATATATCTCGCCGCGTACGATTGGTCCAAATGGGTCATGTGATAAAATTTTAATATGGGTTCTTTTGCATGATTGTGCCACGCGACCTTTTCAATCATAAAAAAATTGGTCTTTGTATTGTATTAGCACCAGAAAGAGAAAAATATTATGATGAAATATATAGACAAGGATTCCAATTGTGAGGGCACTGACTACAAGGAAGAGCAAGACCAAACAGTTAACCACATTGTTTTAAAGATTTATGATGAAATATTTGCTCCCGGAATCTTTTTCAAAACAGTTCGAAAACTTTAAGCAGTTCCTAAGTATCAGTCAGTGGCCTCAACCATAATTGTACATTGCACATGTGCACCGATTCAGTTGAATATAAAAGGTTCCTTTGTTGTATTTCATGTTCAGCTGGTTCGATGTAATTTTTTCGAGATTTTTTTCCGTGTGAAGTCCGCGCAATGCATTTCATTTAAAATAAGTTAACTAATTGTTTAAAACTATTTTACTTCCTGAAGACTGAGGGTGTCTTTCTAAACGGAAGCCTTGAGCAAGCTGCGAACTTGGTGTTGCGTGGTATTCATGTGTGTCACTAAGGATTGTTCGAAAATGTAAAACTAAAAATCGTTGTAGATATGCTAAACATGACTCTCGGGTTCGATAAGCCACTATTCATCATTTGTGACGTGTTAAACAGGGTAGCGAAGTGAACGGCTTTTTCCCATCAGTGTCTCAGCAGCACTCCCCTCCCCCCCGGCCCAAACTTTTTTCAAGGCCCCCCCCCCCGAAATGAAAGTCGAAACTAGGTGTTTATAAAGCGAACTCTGTGAGTCTCCTTATACGGTCACCGTAGGGTCTTACTTCTTACCTTTCCCCTCTCCCCCCCTCCCCCCGGGAAGCTTGTAGCCGCAAAACTCTAAGCGCACTATTTTCTTCATCTCAGCCCTTATTCTTTTTTTCTTTCTTTTGATGTTTTCCTGTCTCGCTTAAGTAATTTCTTCGGTTTTCTTCAGGATGAAAGTAATTCTAGACAGCAATGTGGAAGACTCGAAAAGTAATGACGAAGTGTCTGTCCAGTTTGCGCTTTTTTGTCCTAGAGAAATTTGTTCCTGAACAAAAGCTTTCAGTGCAAGGGAACATAACCGGTTTCTTAGTTTTGGGAATACTTACTTAATTCGCGTCCGAAAATTTAACAATAGTGTTGCAGAGTGTCTAATGAGACATTTTTAGACCTACGTTGCGAGAATATGCTATTTTGCTGCGTTTTTCCTTTCTCTAAAATCCCGCCCAAGACATTCTCCCTTCCCATGCCGTTTCGAATGGCCGGAACCTCAGGCCAACAATTTGGGCTTCCCATGTCGTCGAATACCATAGCAACCTTATCATACAGGAAATAATGTTTGGGTATCATGTTTAAAACTTTGAAAAACTGAAGACACATTTTGATTAATGCTTTTCACGACTTCAGTTCATATTGCCTTTCAAAATATGATTAGCATGTCAACATAAGTAAGGTGTCAGCGTTTACGTTTTTCAAGCATAAATCAATAAACTTTCGCCACTGTGACTAACACGAAAACGCGAAAAATCGCCTCGATAGGGCTGACAGTGCCACGATACTCACTCACTATCAGTTGGGCTGTTTTAATTTTGTCAATTGGTGTTTTCACGTTAAATTTTTACATTTTCTTTGTGGACAAGAACTTGGTTGGTCAACTATGGACGGGAAATTTGCTTCATCAAAGCATCATCAGTGCAAAGTAAGTAAGTCTTGGGACATATTCTACTAGATTTCTCAAAGAACCTTGGGTTGCAAATTATTTTGGGCTAATTGTATTTTTTTTGTTTTGAAACGGGATTTTTAACTTGAAATAAAAGAAAAACAATTACGATTCAAATATATTTTTGGATTTTATGATGGCTTATCGGGTAGATGCAATCGACGGTAGAATCAATAGCAAATCGATACTAACATTAACCGATTGATGTTTTGCGGTTGCGATTACTGTTTTTAACAAACAATCGGTGATAACACTGGTGATTGATATTGTTACGATTGCTGTATTTTAAAAATAACACAAGGGATAGAGGTTTAACACCGTCGATCGATACTTAAACTACGATTGATATTTAGTTCTATCATAGTTAGTAGAGGGGAATAATAGGCCGGCCCTTTGAAGTTAGTCGACTTTCCAAACCAGTCCCCTCTACTAACTATGGTTCTATCAATCTGCTTCGGAACATCAGCGATGTTTAATCAGCGCTTTCAACTGGAGTCTTAAAACGGCGTCTACTGAAATAACACAAGCGATTGAGGTTCAGCGCCGGCGATTGACCATGTTACAACAGCAACTAAAACGATTTACAATTACGATTTGCTGCTAGCACTAACGATTGAGTTTTATCACTAGCGATTCATATTTTAAGCACAAATTGCTCCCCGATACACAATATTGCTTGCTTTAGCAAAAAATTGTATTTAAAAAAAGTTGTGGAATTGCTCGACATTTCTCTACAAAAGCCTAACACTCTTAAACCTCGTAAAGTGGATGTCGCGTGCTGAGTAAATTCTTTCGAGATCTTGACTTTCTTCCTATAATTTCATTCATTCCCAGTTTTATGACAAAACAAAAGCAACATTGAAAATATACAATTTATTAGGATCCTTAGTAATGACGAAATTAGAATGATATTCAAATGGAGATCTTCACAGAAGATAGCCTTTAAAGACTGTTAGAAAACACTGAGATAAACAGAAAAGTTGGAAAAAAAAGGGCTGACCCAAGGTTCCACCCTTTTTTTTTTATAATTAACGATCTACTTGCTCTTCGAATAAGTTTTGTAATTGCAAATTCAGCGTGGAGAATAAAAAATGGAAGTGATTAATACGAACAATCACCTTGAGCAGTCTGGGCCATAGACAGTTTTGCCTATACCATTTTCTGTGATAGATCGGTCGAGACAAAACCATAACAAACTGAGTGAGTGGTACTGGTTCTTGCTAGCTTTTTCGTGGCGGCCATTTTGAAAGGCGAAGGGTACGGCGGAACAGAATTTCATAATTTCAAGCGAGACATCATTGACGTATTTATTGACTTCACTATATGTTGAAAGAAAAAAGTTTGTTTAACCGTGTTCAAAATTTAGAAATAAAGAGAGTTCTCTTCTGACCGTGAATTCAACAAGGATTAAACACGAAACAATGAATAGGAAGAATAAAAAATGTAAGAAAGATATTTTCCAGGAAATTCATCTACAGAAATTAACTTGACGCAGAGCAACAGACTACGAGTAGTCCCTCCTTTTCGGCTAAGTCCGTCGCGTGTGTAAATCAAACTCAGTGGAAAAAAAAAACTGATGCAAGCGCACTGCGGGGAATTCTTGGGGTGACACAGATACACTCGCCTCACTCATGGAGCTCCTGTGGCGTATCAACGTTACTCCGAGAATTCCCCGCGGCGCGAACATCAACTTTTTTCGCTGACTTTTTTTTTTTTTGACGCGTACGATGGACTTCGCAGAGCAATTTTATATTCTATTATTGGATGGATTAACTTTTTTTTTTTTCCAAAAAAGAGCTTGTTACCGCTGAGACTGAGCAGGCCTCTTCACATATAACAAACATATAACATATAACAAACAATTGTCACAAATTGGCAGACATACAGAATTGATTATGATGGTCTATCGACTGATATTGAAACAGAAAACAATGTTGTAGTGCCACCTACAAGAATCACTAATACTTCTGCTTCACTGATTGACGTTATATTTACATCTAGACCGCGATCATTTCTGTCTTCTGGAGTCTATGGTACAGGTATAAGTGATCACAGTTTGGTTTATGCTGTAATGAGATCTCATTGTCCAAGACCTTGATTGACGTTATATTTACATCTAGACCGCGATCATTTCTGTCTTCTGGAGTCTATGGTACAGGTATGAGTGATCACAGTTTGGTTTGTGCTGTAATGAGATCTCATTGTCCAAGACCTTGTGTGGAAATTAAGAACAAAAGAAACTTCAAACACTTTGACCGTGATGTTTTCTCAAGAGACGTCAGTCAAATTCCTTTTCCTTTAAAAGTACACACAACCCACAATTCCTCTATTCGCTCCGACGAAGGGCTAACGCTCGAAACGTCAGCTTTTGTAATCGTTGCGGTGGCCAATTTACCACTTCAACTTTGTTGATATATCCAAATTATTTCGTTACTACCACCGACGCAGCCCCAAACAGTTTCTTTCGAAACTATCAGCCTTTATTTCTAATACAACTCTTCACACATACTAAGGTACCCCGGGTAAACTCATCGACTTGACTAGATCGTCGATACTGTCCATCTTCTCTGTTTTCAATGGATTTTTACACATATCCTCTCACCCGGGGTACCTTAGTAGGTGTGAAGAGTTGGTATTAGAAGACTATGGGGAGGACCCATTGAGAGAGATTTGACTAGGCTCCAGGTTGATCGCGCATTAACGGTCTCTCAACTGCACAAGAAGTTCCTTCCACGCATTAGGAGAATTCCGAACGGCCGTTAATTTGAAATTCTCGCTGGATTAGTTGCTCGACAAACCGACTTTTGTGGGATTTTTTTCGGTGAACTTAAAGGGAAACTATTTGGCTTTCGTGCTGCCGGGTTTTGATTCGAGGGAAAGTATTTAAGTATTGTTTTCGAGCGATTTTGGCGAGCATGTGTCAACAGAAGTTTCCGACCTTCCCGTACTTTATGCACGGTAATTTAGGGCGTCAAGTTAAAACACATCAAAACGGCCTCAAATCGCGAGGAGAACAACACAGACTACTCTCTACGAAGGTAAGACTTTATTTCTTTGACTATTTCACACAACTTTACATTTACGGAGCTCAAAAGCAAGTCCAACTAAACCACTATACAAACTCTTTAATTATTCACTGTGAAAGAGCCTGTGACAGAGCTTGGGCGACCTGTGGTTGCAACACCTGCGGAGAAGGATTTTGTCGAGGTGGTGACTATGGTGCGTAAATCAAATGTCTTATTTGATCCCCTACGTCTAATATTCTTTGGCACAAACTGGGAAAAATTGCACCGGTTTCTTCTTTTATTCCTCTAGCTTATTAAATTCACTTACGTGAACGGCGAAAGTCTGCTATTATTATCCGCCATTTTGTGGAATGCTTCTACATGGGTGTGTATTTGTCATGAAGTGTACCAGCAGCTAATGGTTATTTTCGTGGTTACGAGCAGAATTTGTGTTACAGAATACCTCCTCTTCGCCCCTTTTCTTTTTTGAGCCACTTAGTCGAATCTGGGCAGCACAGCATAGCTTTTAAAGTTCAAGAATTTGTAGTGTGCCATTATCTGTTCGCTTGGCTGCTCGCTATGAGTGGTCATTCTCCACCTTTTTTCTACAAAAATAACAAACGTTTGCTACATATCGATGTCTTACACAGTTGGCACAAGACATTGCGCAAAAGTGTCCGCCGAAGCAAATTGCGACCAAAATATGGCGGGAGTTTTGCTAGGCGTATAACGCAGAGCGGCTGAAGCTTGAGTTTTTCTGTTGTATATCCAGCATGAATTGATGCGTTCGCGTTGTTTCTCACAAAGATTAAGGTGTGTTTGGCAAATACTGTGTTGTGTTTGCAAATAATGGGTCGTGTTTTGATAAGTTTGTGCTATGTTTCACAATTAATTTGTTATCTTTCATAAATTATTTGTTTTTGCTGATATGTGCTACACAGCCTCCCCCCCTCCCCTCTCCCCCCTCCCCCACCCCGAGTAGACTTTCTATTACTTGAACACGCCAAATCGATCCAAAGACGATATTTCTTGTACCATTTGCGTCTGGCAGTGATCTAGATAATAGTGGGGAAACCGGAAAGAACTTTGGGGAATCCAAGACAATGAAAAAACTGATAGGCTCTCCTTTTGAACCTTTCCAACGTAATTATTCTCCGGATAAGCGTGTCTTTCGCCGTTCTAGGAAAGACAGACGGTTTGTATAACAGTTTGTGACGCACTACCGGTTGCAAGGTAAATGTGGTGAAAATTGATGCACATTCTCACGCTAAACAGAATGAGTCTATTAAAGATTACATCGTCTCGGTTTCAAGAACATGGAGTTGATAAATTTTTATGACTAGAAGTCGGTTATGCTCGATCAGGCTTCTCAGTGTACTGTTTGCGTTGCGATGATGCTCTCGTTGATAGTCAGTATTTAGTAAATAAACCCCTTCGGGCGGCTGGTATGTCGGCTGAAATTGTCCGCGGCTGACATGAGAGATTGTCCAGCGAAAAATGAATATTTGGCCGAGAAGCGAAGCTTCGAGGGCAAATATGAAATTTTGAGGACAGTCTCTCAGCCAAGGACATTGTCAGCCGACATACCAGCAAGCCAGAACGGGGTTTATTTATTTTATAACCCTCCCATTAATTTCCACATCGAAATCATAAACTGCGCGTAAACACAGTAAAAAAGCCAGTGGTGATCTGATGGCGAATGCGCGTGATTGACGCAAGCAAGCAAGCAAAAAAAAAAAACGAGTCTGGTTTCCTTCCATGTAAATAGGAGAACGGAAAAGTTTAAACTCTTGTGTTGACTGTGTTTCTTTTTCACGGGAAAAATCGGAGGACAAATATCGACGCGGACGGGGGTTATTGCGTGATAACTTTCCTGTGATTTTGCACCACGTGACGTAAAGTAACCAATAGAATCGTGCCAAAATTAATGAGTGGGTTATAATTGCTGATACCCAAAATATATGTGGGCTGTGTTAACACAGGTACAGCTTTTGTCGGTGAGCAGCTGACGTTACCCTCTAAGTTCAACTATCCGAAAAAAGAAAAAAACGAAATTTGATACGTTTGTGTTCTTTTGCTTAATAGATCAGTTCAAATGTAGCCGGCTAGTTTTTTGCTGCGAGAACATTATTAGACTGATTTAATTGGTTACTCTTTGTATCCTTTTTTGACTCATAGAATAGGTTGTTTTACTGAAGATGCAAATGTGTGTGGACTGAAAACAAAATATGTGGGGGATTTCCTGTTCTGTATAAAAATAGTGCAAAACAAGTTATTAAATAACTCCAAAATATTCCCCATGTTGAATACTCACTTTGTATTCATGTTGATTCGTCGTCGTATCCTATGATTGTTTCCGGCTCCCATTTTTTGATATGCGTCGATCGAAAGACACTTCTCAGTCCCGTTTTATTTTTGGTGACAATATTTTCTGATCTTATGTTTCTTTTTTAAGTCAAACCACTCGCCAATGGCAACATTGATAAATATGGCATGTTGCAAAAGTGCGTTCGTTTTGTTCCGGTCCTTACGTGAAGGAACTGGTTTCAATCTCTACAAAACAACAATGGTAAATTTGAGACAAAAACAGGATGTTGCTAAATGAAAAGTTGTCAAGAAACCGCAAAGTATACAGCTTTGCCTACTTTTTCAAAAACAACAGGAAGATTAAAAATAAAACGTGAAAACTATTATGTCCCGACCAGAAAATAACTCAGCTTTATACCGTCTTAGCACAGGTAAGTGATTTGTGTTTGCTCCGATTCGCGAACGGTGCCTGACTTACTTCGTTTTCAAGTTTCATTCCCAACGTCTAAACGTATTCAGCACACAATAAGTTGATGCGTTGAAATCTGTTGCTGGTCCGGAACACTTTGCACACCTTTCCTAAACGTCATTTACAATTGATCAGCAGGGATTTGCTAAAGCAAAGGCATAGAAAAAACCAGGAAAGATTTATTACTCGACGTTTCGGGGTCATCATGACTCCATTATCAAGAGACTAGTTTAAAAACATGCAAATAAGGAAAGGTACAAGAATAGCATAAATTAGACTGAACGGCTTAAGGTGTTTGTTTAAGCCGTTCAGTCTAATTTATGCTATTCTTGTGCCTTTCCTTATTTGCATGTTTTTAAACTAGTCTCTTGATAATGGAGTCATGATGACCCCGAAACGTCGAGTAATAAATCTTTCCTGGTTTTTTCTAAGTCATTTACAATGTCACAAATTTTCTGAAACCTTTCTGATCAAATTTACCAGGCTGTTCTCTATCTGTACCACCCTTAGCTTTCTGAGTAAATTTAGTTGCATAACAAAGGTATGAGCTGAAATGGCCAGTTATGACTGGAAATCTACATTTTTCGCTGGTCGAAAAAAACTGAGTGTGCTCCAAAAATAGATAACAAAGTATTGTGCACTTAGCTTCAATCCAAGACAATAGATCGCAATTTCTGTGGTTTGTTTGATACGAAGAGAATAGATACACTTTGAGAGAAACCGACCGGTCTCCGAAGAGACTTGGTCATAGCGTTTTATAGATTGAGATTTGCTGATAAATGCCAAACATCCAAAAAGAGTGATCGCTTTTGGTTCATTAGAGTAACTATCGCGCCGCCATGATGTACAGTTATTACTCACAGTGTCCATGAGCAAGATGAAGCGAATCCTGTGCTCTGATTGCCTACCCTAGCGGGCAGGATGGACCCTTCTTACCCACTCGAGATTGCTTGCATTGATCCCGCGCATGAAAAAAATAGAATTAGAACTAAGTTTTTAATTCTCGGAAAAGTTCAGCGATGGAAACGCAAAAAGCGGCGGAAGATGGCCAAACCATAAAAACAGAAACGACTCTTGTGAGTTTGTTGCGCTACAAACACAGTTGGCTTTCTTTCCCGGCTCTTGAGGTAAACGAGTCATTCTTATGAAAATAATTTGAATATATCAACAAAGTTGAAATGGTAAATTGGCCACCGTTACGATCATAGAAGCTGACGTTTCGAACGTTAGCCCTTCGTCGGAGCGCCATTCGCTCGACGAAGGGCTAACGCTCGAAACGTCAGCTTCTATAATCGTTACGGTGGCCAATTTACCATTTCAACTTTGTTGATATATTCAAATCATTTCGTTACCCCCACCGACGCAACCCCAAACAGTTTTTTTAGAAACTATCAGCCTTCATTCTAAATAAAGCCAAATCTTTTTGTAACAGAATAAATCCTTTATTAATTAATCAAGCTTGCTCGGTCAAGATGGCTGGATATTAGCCTCGTTCTTTTTTCGCATTTTTATGGAACTCGACTGTACTTCGTCTCGGTCCATCAAAACGCAAGAAACGAACTCGGCCAATATCCAGCCATCTTGACCTCACGCTTGATTAATAACGCTTATGCATCGCACCCCGGCGTTCTACTGCTTGGTAACCTCGCAGAGGTATCGATAACTTTGGTACCTACTTTGGCACTTGGTGTGAAGAAGGGGCTCGATCTACTGTCTCGAGCGCAAAAATGAGTTGTCAACAACTGTCCCTTTTTACTCAGAAAATGACGTCCTTCGCTTTATCCTTCACTTTCTATTAATTTTATGTTTAACCCCGCTGACCAATGTCATACTTACGTGCCAAAGTCAGCTCTGCATACGGTCGAAAGTATGTGTGTGTAATTTTTTTTTTTACCTGAAGCTCCCATGCACTGGTCAACCAGTTCAAATTACTTCGTCTGTACAAGCCAAATTTCCCTCTTTTTCATTCTCATGTCTCGTCTCGCCTCACAGTCGCTCAGTAATTTTTGCATTGTAACACGATTATCTCAAGTTTACAAAGGTTTCTTCCGCCTACGTCTGATAAAAAACCTCTATCATTCAGCTGCCTCGGAAAGATATACTTCAGAACGCATTTTATGAGACCGCAAGTAGGCAAGTTTTCGTCCGCATAAGTGTTACTGATCGATTCAGGTCCATTTGATACCGAATTACATTTGTGAGTCAGAACTCTTGGTTAGGCCGTGAACACTGAGGATGTTTCCGTCGCTTTCGAAACTGATACAATTTTTTTATTTCGGAAGATCTTTCATCACAAATATACGGTGGTGGTTTTTACTTAAACTCCTGTATCCTTAAAATTTTCAAGCTTACAGCATCCTGTATCCATGAAGTTCCTGTGGCTCTCAAACTTCTCGTTGCTATAAGCACACGACTTATGTGGCTGAATCACAAGCTGAAAGTATCGATCTCTCACGAGTAAGCGAAGCGGCCATGTATTATCCTCTATTTATCATATGGACAATTAATATACGTGAGATTGAAAAGCTGACAAATACTGGGTATTAGTAGAAACAAAATACCCGATGCCCAAATTATGAGAAGGTTTACATAGAACACCGTCGTTTAGGCAAAAATACATGTGAATGTATTTTGGCCGTCGTAATTTTCGTCGCAACTTTCTAGAAATTCCTTGAAAATCTTTTCATCATACAGCGTTTTCTTTTGGTGTTCTCGTTCTCTTCTTGTTCAGAAAATGTATTTACATCCTCTGACGTTGTTTTCTTTTTTTCATGAACTGAGAACATGATGAGAACCCAGAAAAAATCAATATCCAGCCATCTTGACCTCACACTTCGTCAATAACGCATATTATTACACGACTCGGGCACTCAGAGGGCCAATAACTAAAATCAACCAGTCAAAATGCTCTATTGCCGGTCAATATTCTCTCAGTATTGGACCGGGCACTGTCCCGAATGATCCCGAATGATACCGCACTTGTGTCCCTTTGAACTTCAGTCGTATAATAAATCTCTTATTAACCAGGCTTGTTCGGGACCATACTGGAAGAATATCGGCCCTCGGTCTTTTTTGTACGGACCGCGCTGCGCTCGGTCCATATTGTCAAGACCTCGGGCCGATATTCTCCCAGTACGGCCCTCGCGCTTGGTTGATAAGATATATTTAATTTATTAGATAGCTGGGCGCCCGTGGGCAAGATGAAGCGAATCAAGAAATAACGTGTGGGGGCGGACTTACAAAGTTCGAAACGTTCGAGTAATGTCGGCGTTGGAGTCTCAAAAAGCGACAGTAGACAGTCAAAACAGAGAAAAATTTAACAACCCTCTCGGATTTATTATGCTAGTACAAACACACAATGAGTTGGCTTTCGCTCTCGAAATAAACAAGTCATTCTTGATTTTTATCTGAGTGAAATCTTTTTTCAATTTAATAAATCCTTTATTGACCAAGTTTGTTCGGTCAAGATGGCTGGTTATAAGCGTTTTCTTTTTTTGAATGTTTATTGAACCTCGACTTATGACCTCATCTCGGTCCAAAAAACGCAAAAAAAAAAAAACTCGGCCAATATCCAGCCATCTTGACCTCAAACTCGATCAATGACGCATATGTATTTTAGAGGTCTTATACCAATGTATAAGTCCATAGAAATACACATTTACAAATTTATATACCATAAAATAAGTTTTCTGCGCTCTGGAATTGATCTTTGTTTGTGATCTGTGTCAGACTACTCAGTGACATAAAGTTTCACATTATAGAAAAAAAAATACCTTCTCAGATTTATGTAACCTCAACCATATTGGCAACAGACCAACTTGCGGACTTCTTTGAATATATTTAAGGAAGTGATAAGCCTAGGGAAAGTTCTGCCGGATCTCTTTTCATACATACTAAGAAGTATATTTAAAAATAAGAAGAAAGCGATCGATACAGCTGGTCTCTGAAAAATACTTGAATGGCAATGCACGAGTCCTGGAATAGTTGAACACCCATGGATATTTGCTAATTTTATCGACAGATATTGCATTTTGCTATAGGTCACAGAACATGCTTGTAAAAAGTGCCGTCAAAAGGTAAAAAATCAGTTAAATTTGCCTACAGTTCGTCATCCATTTTATATAGCGTGTCTCAGTCATACTCTGGTATCGTTGTCATCCATCACTGACTCGAGGACACTCAGATGGAATCTGTTTTCGTTGTCTCAACGAGTTCGAAACTCTTGGTTACTTTCGACCTAATTATCAATTGAAAACACTTCTGCCGATATTTATGCAATATCATTGATGCCCTGAGTTCTTGGCTTATTCGATCCAATTTATAGATCGTTATATTGTAAGTCTTCCATCATCTAGAGATCCTGGTCCTGAGCAAAATCAGTGTTCGATAGAGCGAAAGAAAGATCTCTACAATGAACATCATAAACGTGAGTCATGAATTTTTGATCAATAGGAACTTCGTTAAAGGTACACGAGGTGTGTATCAGTGCCTTGACAATGAAAGTCTTCGAGGAAAAAGAAGCTTTACGTTTACTTATGCCATTGCAAAAGGCTTTTCTTTTTTTTTTTTACCTTTTAGGGATTGCAGTTGTTATCAAGGTTTATTATTCAATGCGATATCATCACCATTAGACTTGTCAAGCAATTAAAATATTGAGTTACTTTCATGATCACGTACACTTCGGAGTTTCAAGGGCAAACGACTTTATTCTGAGCCTCCATGGCAATTTCCCGTAACAATCTTTGCTCAACTTACAACTTTCTAAATTGATCCACTTGTTACAATTTTCCTTTCTCTTGCTTTGTTCCTGTCTGCTTGGAGATGTGTTCCTGGATATCGCTAAGGCGATCAAGAGTCTTGATCATTCAATTTTCGGTACCTGAGATGCTTTCGAATCTTGATTGTTTCACTCATTCTTAAAGATTCGGAACAAATTAACCGGCTGTCATGAAGAGTGCTCTGAGACCCCCTTTATCTCGAACAATGTAGCTCAAGGCCCCATCACAGGTCCTTAACTGATCATAATTTAGATTGGAGAGGTTCCGAGATTTAGGCCTTGTCAATCTACATGTTGATGAAACTGTTTTATTCAATTTCAGAACTCATTTTCACGAAAACAGTCATTGCTCGACACTCTGCTTTACGGTGTCGATTCACTTGATTGTTTCCTCTACTTCATTTGCATTGTTTACCTTTCCTAATGGGATCTTTTTGTTTACCTTGGACTCTTCTATAAACTACTTCGTGACTTTAGTGTCCCCAGTAAGAGACAGTACTTTTGATTTTCCCTTTGTTGTTTAATGTATAGTCAATGCAGTGGCGGATCCAAACATTTACATAGTGGAAGCTGGAAGAAGCCTAATCTATACTCACGGCTTTTTGGCGTCCACTCGGAAACTCAGTTCGATAGTTTCCAGCAATTTGTATTCTTTAAATCTCTAGGGAAAAGGGGGCACTGGGCCTGAAAGATTTTCTTGAATTTCTCACTCTTCTTCAGTCAATTTTGAAAAACACACAGTTTCTTGAAGATGTTCATGTCAAAGGGATTTTGAGATCTAACTATAAAGTCGATCGAGGTTGATAACTGAGAATGCAAAACGATACTTTTATTCTTCCTTTTAAAACTGTGCGCTGGTGCAGCTGCAAGATTGCCTATTAACTATCTGCTAGCTGTCGAGGAGCTGCAAACCCTGCTAAAGTGACAATTCTTTCCAAACAGTCAAAAATGTTAAAGATTGTCACAGTTATGGCAGTAGTTTAATACTACACCAACAAAACGCCAATTTAAATTATTTTGAATTCATTCTGGTTGATTTTTTCAGCGGGAAAAGCTACGGAGGGTACTGGGAAAATGAATTCAGTTTCAGGATTAAGGTTAATCTTGCATCAGGAATCTCCGGGGCTGACGCTACTAGTAGGCTTCTGATGAACGCCATAGACTGATAACTGCGAGCTTTGACAAATAGTCAAAACATTTGATCAATAATTCACTTCAAAAGTTAACCACCCTATAGACGAGAGAAATGATTTGACCTAAAGTTACGAGGAAAGTTACGAGGCTGTTTGTTAGTCAACAACTCTGTTACTTGGCTGTTAGTTAATCGTTAAAATTGTACATTCGTAGTTCTTTGAACTGTTAGCCATGAAAAGTTAACAATCGTAATTTTGATGAGCTATTGCACAGCATTCTCTCGGCGAAATTATAGCTGCCATCATTGACTTTTACACTCTCGCTCGGTTTTCTGTTCAGGTCTCCATAGTAGCACTGATCAACAAGACAGTCAAACATGTCAAAAATCTAATTTATTGAGACTCATTTTTAATTTTCCCGAGGAAATGAAGAAGACCGCACTGGTACAATCTTTCCACTCACTAATAATATTAAGCAATCTGCAACTTTCACTTGCTTTCATGATCACAAGGCTACACTGAAAGGTTATCAGTTACTGCGCTGGTCACTGATAATAACCAACCACGGGTGCCCGACTTATTAGGGAGTTTGAGCAAATCACTACGGCTGGCGCTGCTACGGCTACCGGAAGTAAAATTGTCCAGAAACGAGTCATTGCGCATGTCAGTGGTTCCCATCCAGCGGTAGCGGGAAATCTTTCTACGCGAATGGGAAGGTTTTGGTGTAGTCTGTGGTACGTGAACTTATCTCGCTTGTTTCTTCGCTTTATACATTCTCCTGAGCAATTTTAACTATTGAAATACACTTAACATCTTTAAAAATAGCTTATCGGGAATATTTATCAAGCTTGCTGTCCCTTAGCGAGTGATAGCCTTTATTTTCGCAGCCGGGTTTGTCGAAGGATCAAAGCAGTGTGCACATGGAGAACGCAGCGAACGCAAGGAGAAATGCGTAAGTAGAAAGTCTAACTTTTCCTTTTCAAGCCTCAAAGACTACTTGAAATTCTAATAGCTGAAGCCGAGGAATGACGAGGGTTATGAGGGACCGTGTAGAAACTTTGCTTTGGTGTTTATAAGCTCCAAACTGGCAATTTTACAACACGTAAGCTTAAATATTTTCATTCACTCATTCACTGTGCACAGGATCGCTTACAATTTTTTTTTCCAAACGTTGGAATCCCTCGTCCCTTTAAACGAAGTCATTTTGAGTTTTTAGACGTGCAAAAATTACCGCGAAGACGCTTAATTTATTGGTTTTAAACTTCTCAGCCGTATTAGGTTTGTAGTTCGCGTTGCTTAAAGTTGAATTTTGGCGGGCTACGGCGACGTACTCTCCCCAAGCCTCGTCAACCACGATAGCCGTAGCAGCGCCAGCCGTAGTGATCTGCTTAAACTCCCTATCATGGATCCTGCGCTTCAATACTCGATACATCAGAGACTTCCTGGCAGACAGGACCAAACAGAGTGCTATGCTTTAGAACTATTTAACCTTTCTCAGTGCTTTTCTCGCTCGAGGTTTTTCTTTAGCAAGCAGGCATAGTTTGCGACTCATTTTTGTTTCTCCAGATATGTTCTTGTAATGCCTGGATTGTTGTGAGTTGTGATTTTGTTGCCGTTGTACCGAGTGACTGTACATTAACATTTAATAAAATCGGGTCCTATTTCACTGTGAAATGTTGTACTAGGGAATGGAAGAAACCGCCACTTTGACCGGTACACTGCGGCATGCAATCCTACATTGCACACAAATGTACACATCCACGATCTCGAGCCCGGAGTCTTTTCGGCTGCTTGTCAGCGGTTAGTCGCAGGAGATTTAAAGCGCGGGTAGGTCACATGCAGTATCGAAAGAATCGATACTCTTCGCTAGTATCGATATTTATATTTTTCGATCCCACCTCGGTATCGCTGGTATCGAATATTTGGTATCGGTATCGGTCCACCCTAATCATCTCGCCTCCTGAAACCGCGAACCGATGGGAAGACGGGACCTCCTGGCGTCAATGACAATGCACCAAGATTTTCCCCAGGGAAAAGTCACGATTTCCCGGATCCTTTAGGCAACTTAACAAAAACACCTACTTTCTCGACTAAAACTTTTTTAATTGCAAGCTTCTGGTGAGCATTAAGCTCGAAAATTTTGAACTTTGACGACGCTTTGCGAAAAGCTCCTTCAAGCACCGCCATTTGTCTTGTGTTTTCCACATGAGGATCGCGATAGAAAACGATATCTGATTGGACGAGTCTCAAAAGGTGAGTCTGGCGCGAAAAGGTTCCTGAAAATGGAACCCGAGCTGTGACTGGCCAATTCGGAGAAAGGAATGTAGTTCGGTTGTCAGCAGCCGTTCTTTTGGAGGAGCGTTGCGTGACATCCAAAAAAAACGGCAGCGAGGGAGACTACAGGCAGCCCAAGCTCACTACTAGAAAAGCGGACGTGACTCTTACCGTGTTGCGCAACGTTTTATATTTATAAAGGTTTGTATTGGATGTTATCGGTTTGCCTTAAAAGAGAGAAAAAAATGTCTTGTTTTGAAACGAAATGGGCTTACCTTATTGCTTTGTTGTTTTCTTTGTTGATTCCTAGCGTCTCAGACCATTGTGAAGCGTTTTCGGCGAGTTAGCGCTATGTTGGTGTTCAACAGTAGTTGACATTTTTTCCTCTCTTTTAAGGCAAACCGATAACATCCCATACAAACCTTTATAAATATCAAACGTTGCGCAACACGGTAATAGTCACGTCCGCTTTTCTAGGAGTGAGCTTGGGCTGCCTGTGTTCGAACGAACGACCAGATACCGTGACGCCGCTTGTGTGGGTCCCCTGCGTAGTTATTAAAACAAGGAATGACCTACAGTGAGCTACTGTAAGATCCCTGCAAATGAAGATTTTAGAAAAAAGGCAAAAAAAAAAAAAAAAAAAAAGGGAGACACGTGTGCATTAACTTAACATGTTTGCTTTTAGTCTACTGAATAACAGGCCAAATGATAACAGAATTTCTAGCTTGGAGATAAATTTACGGTGTATTATAATGAGACATGTTTAATGACGATAATGATAAAAAAATGCGAAAAACCTTTGGCTTAAGATGTCTTTGAGGGTCTTATATAACAAGCCTCCCATAATTTTATACTATCATGAGGCTATGAGTCGTATTTGGCCTGTCAACACCTTTTACTCGTTGATATTTTCATATCAAAGCCATTAATAAGGTCTCGTATCACAGCGTCGCGAGACTATGAGGTGTATTTAGCCTGCCAACACCTTTAACTCATTGATATTTTTAGACAGCAACATTTCCGGTGTGCATTTAAATTGTCACAAATTGTCACACAGTAGTATTCTGAAGGTGGTTGTAGGTGGTTTGGGGTGGTTGTAGGTGGTTTGGGGTGGTTGTAGGTGGTTTTAGATGGTTGTAGGTGGTTGTAGGTGGTTGTAGGTGGTTTTAGATGGTTGTAGGTGGTTGTAGGTGGTTTTAGGTCATTCCTTCTTTTAGTAATTACGCCGCAAATGAACAATGATTATGGTCTGCGAGATTTGATAAAAATTTATCAGTTAACTACTCTATGTGAGAACCGACCAGCTCTCTGAAATAATAAATTCTACTTTGATTGCGTTACTTACATAATCAATATATCCGTGAAGAGCATGTGACCTTATTCAACATATAATATCATTGTTATTTACGAATGAGATATTTTCCCTGTTTGTTTGGCGATGAATATGAGATTGGTGATCGATGTACGACGCAGAGATCGAATAACCGGTCAGCAATCGCGATACAACTGAGACTTTTCATCTTGGCGTTTTAGTCGAAATTCGCATTCCGCTGAAAAAGACTCAATGTCTCACTTGGCATTCCAGCCTCTTACTTGTTTCACCTTGTTCAGGATGTGATCTTCCATCGATCGGGTGGAATACTGTATGGCTTCTTTTTCAGCTCGCTTACAGGCTCTTATCAACTCAACGATGGCAAGTGAAAAAATTAAACAACAAAAATTGTCACCCACAGAAGCCACCCAATTGGATTAAGTTCTGCCCTTCGAAAAATCTCGCACATAACAATGACGTGACGACGTACGATAGACGAACCTTGAGTCTTCGCTCGTGAAGAAGTTAAACCTCTGCCTCAGCTGGGCAAGAGAAGGTAGATGGAAAAACCAAGCAGCAAGATGTTATCGTTTAATTTTATTTCAAGAGGTTTGAGGAAGACATTCGCGTGCGTGTGGGAAGTAAAACTCAAGAAAGCCACCAACCCACGAAACGTCCTTTCCATATTACGTCCATCACGACAATGCAAAAATATATGCGTCACCGACTTCGACAGCCGAGAAGACTGCGCTTTAAAAAAGGTAAAAATATTTTTATACCCAAGCGATTATGGCGATCATACAATTTCTTTCAGTATTCTATTTACTGTCGGTGTGAAGTTTGAATTCATTTCAATAGAATGACTCTTCCACTGGGAATGACTAGTCCACTGAGACTATGACTAGTCCAATGAGAGTAACTAGTCCACTGAAATTTAGACGATAGGCACTGAAAGAAACTAAAGGAGATTATACGAAGCCGGCTCTCGATCAAGATTACTGAGATTTGTCAGAAATGAGACTTAAGAGTCCAATGAGTTCTGAGACTGCTTTTCTTTTATTCTGATAAACTTTCTTTCCCCCACAATGCATCGGGGTTTAGCGAAGTCCTTAAAATCCCAAGTTAACTATAACTGAGGTAACCTCTGGTAAGTTAAAAATCTTTAGGGTGAACTCGTCTATGTTTAATGTTGAAGTAACGAGAACTTGCTGATTTCTTTTGCTGATCATTATTATACAATGATTTTTGTCTGATTAACCAAAAATTCTATATCTATTCGCTGAAGTTAGAAACCACGTGGCTAAGCGTCACTTTCGAACTACATAAAGACTTTGTGAAATTTAGTCATGCGTTTCTAAAGTTGCTCATGGAGTTCAGTACTATAAGCTACACTAGTTATGTGAAATCACTCATGCATTACTGTATTTCAGTTTGAGAATTCAAACAAATTATATTTCTTATACGGGTTGCCCCACCATTCTGACTTCTTTCATAACATTTGGTTAGTCATTTTACTAACACAGTTTCATGAAGGCACTCAGGTTTGCTGTTAGTTGTACCTTCATAAGTTTACAAACTTGGATAACTTCTTAAAGAGAATAATCTAAACTCACCTATAAAATCAATTTTGATGGTTTGCTTTACTTAACTTATTTGAGCTCCTTTAAGACAACAAACTTACTTCTGAGTCTGACAGCATTAAAAAGGAGAAATAGGGAAACTTAGGTAGGCAAGATGATTGTGGTAATTTTAAACAATCTAAAGAAATCACTGGTTTAAATAGCAGCTATGAATGTTTGTTTATTTATAAATATACAATTATTAAGCGAAAATAATAGAGGGATTTCGGTTAGCTTGACTATACAACCATGATTTCAGTTTCTGTAAGAAGGTTCTATAAATTGTCCGTGGCATCTGAATGCCTGGTAAATGATGAGAAATGTGTAACACTTGAAATGGGATACGGTATTTAGGTGATTGTTAAAAAAGCGGAGGGATTTGTCGGAAACTTACTAGGTTGCTTACTTAATTACTAACTAGCATGTTAAATTGCATACTTACTTGAAGTGCCCCTGAGATCAAAATTATCGTACCTCGTTTTTTTCCATTTTCGTGTTCAGTGTGTCCCCTTCACCTACTCTGCCAATTTCAGTTTAGACCGAGCACCAGAAATATCTTTTTTCGGGCCGTTAAATTCACGATTTCGAGTCCGCCATTATTTGATCATGTTCCGGAAGTTGATCGCAGGACTCAAAAGCTCAACGCGAAAATCTCACGTGGCAAAATGTCAAGCAAACATAACAGAGTGCTTTACTCTATTCTTACAAAAACTAAACAAAAATGACTGGGCATCGCTGCGTAATTCAAAGCTGAAGTAATCGTGCAGACCATGCTGCAGGTATTTCTCTGCATCGGAGCCTTGCAAATAGATCAGAGCGGGAAAAACGGATGCGATTTGTGCGACCTCGCCGAGTAAGCTTCAATCCTACAGAAATATTTGTGATCTACTCCGAACACTTCTCGGAGGACTGTTTCGAGAGATCTGAGTACTTTGAAGGATCTAGGTGAAGAATTCTGTCGGGTTCAGTGCCTACCGTTCAAGAAGAGAAGGGACAAGAAAAACCGTCCTCAGTGCGATCTCGACGCCGGAAAGCGAAGTCTACGAACCTCCGCGGTTTTTGTCACCTTTACATATGAGCTGATCAATGTCCACCTTTAACAACTCTCTGGCAGAATACCTTACACAAAGGAAAGTACTCGGTAAACATTGTAAATAAGAATGATAAAATAGTCGAATTGAGGATTGAGATTTCTGACCTCAAAGAGCTCACTTTTATATAAAAGAGATGAAAAATATAATTGTGTTCTCTGATTCTAAAAAAAGTTGGCCTTAATATCAGCGAAAGCAGAACAAACAGCTTAAAACACAAAGCGTAAAAACACTTTAAAATGTAGGCTTGCAGCCAAAAAACCGAGAAAATGAAAATTTCTTTAAAAACCTGTCAAACTATCAACCATCTGACAGCCAAGTAAGCGTGCTATCAAAGGGTCTCAAATTCATCCCAACGCTCGTGACAAACGAATTTAAAATCAGGCCAACTTTTGCGAGATTTATTCGCAAGACAAATGCGCCTCCGTTACACCTTTCACGGACAAAACAAAGAACCACTTCTGTTTCATATCAAACTGAATCCCACCGGTTCAGTCTTCTAGCGCCCTTCACAGCTACTTGTAAAATTGTCATAACGCTACTTGCAGACTGCATCTAAGCCAAAAAATGCTGTGTAACGCAATGAGGTCACGGCTCTAAAAGAGGTGACACAAACTCTACTTTAAACCTCACCGAAGCAACACAACAATAATCATCATGAATAAGACAGAAAAAACAAAAGAGGCCAAAGTGCATCTCAACGACAGATTTCACTTCAAACATCGCAAAGCACCGATAGTAAAAAACACGTAGGAAAGAGTTAATGAGATCATTGACCAAATGCATCGGGGAAAACACATTGATGGCTTAGAAATGGCTTTCACAAACTCCCAATATCCGCCTTCGGATACACAATTAGCCATTGCCGAAAATTATTTTTACTAATCACCCGATTATTTCTTACAAAAAAGGAAAATCCCTTACGACAAGCAAAAATACAGTTGAGAGCGATCCGACCACAAAAGCCACATGGGGAGTCCGTGCCGTTCTGTGTTTATCTTTATTCGCATGGCAAAAATTCATCGTTTGTCGGCGCAAAACTATCCACAGAAGCTTCCGATGATTTCTGGGACAATTCATCGTCTGAAAAAGTCGACATTTCCCGACTGACAACGAAACAGTTCTCAAAAAAGTAATATGTGTGATTCTCTGTGCAGCGAACAAAGAGAGTTGTGACAAAGCAAAGCATAAGTTTGTTGAGCCTTTGACGTCATGATGACGTTTTTGCGGGCTCGGCTGAAACATGTTTTTAGCAATGGCGGACGATTTTTGGACGACTTTGAAGCGGTAAAAATTGGTCATCGAAGGTTTTTTTTGAGTTTTTAATGGCAAAAAGGGTCTTACCTTGACCCAATTCAACATTGTGCAAACAATTTAGGCAAAAATAAAATGGTCAATTTTCGCCTCAGGGGCCACTTTAATTACATACTTAATTGCATACTTACTCGCAAACTTACTTTCAAACTAACTCACTTGCATACTTACTTGCACACTTGCTTTCTTGCACTCTTACATACTCACTAGCGTGCTTACTTGCATTTTTACTCACTTGCATGCTTACCTACAGGCATACTTACTTGCATACTTAATCACTTGCATTCTTACTTACTAGCATACTGACTTACTAACTCGCAAACTTATTTGCTTGCATACTTTCCTACTGGCATACTTATCTCAGATAAGTAAGCAAGGAGGAAAGTATGCAAGCAAATAAGTAGTATTTGCTTTCTTAATTACTTGCATACTTACTCGCATACTTACTCGCATACTTGTAATTGTACATAGGTACCTGCGTAGTTACTTACTTATTTACCTGACTGTACCTCACAAAAGTCATTGTCTTAATTGTGTTGACAGGATTGTAGCGATTAATTCTTAAAAATCTCAAGTTTCAGTGTGCAATGCATAATATATCCAGCAATCCAGTAAAGTTGCCAACGACTATAGATCAGTTAGAGGGATTTCTTGAGGTAATTCATTTGTCACGCCATTACCAACAAGACTGACCTTGCCTCTTTCGGATTATTCTGCATAAACAAATGCCTGTTCGCTCAAGGTACAGACACAATTTATAAATGGAAGATGTTTCGTCAAATCAGGACAATGACGGGACCAAGTTTGCAGCTTTTGAAGTCTTTTAATTCTACAATATGTTGTGATGCTGCCGTAGACCCATTTGTTTATGGATTACCACTAGAACATAAATAATGGCAGCACTCCCTAACAATAAGATTGTGCTAGACTCGGAACTTTCTGAAACTTTCCGTAAATTAATCCATATTCTTCTGTCAAGGTCAAGCTTATCAGACGATGTTCTTGTCAAAATATGATCATTTATATTATCTCATCACAATGTTGCTCAATGAAAATTAGGGGAATGTGGAACACAAAGCAGGGGTAGACATTGAACAAACAGGTAACGCTTTTTTTTTTAGGAGCTCTGCTTAGAGTGGTTCTACTTGATTGTGCGCCTTGAGAGTTCTGGTTGATAATTTTAGATAGTTTAGTACATAGTTAAGTGGATAGAAATACATACAGGACTATTTCAGGAAACTGTTGCTGTAGAATAATCTGTAAACATATTGATAAAAAGCTGGGAACTACTAAATGAGATATATTAGAGGCTCATTGCCAAATGACAAGCATTTCATCGATTGTTAATTATCAGTTTTATTGTTGATTCACGCTATATTTTAGGTGTTTTGGTGTTGAGGTCAGCTTTATTACGTAGCTTGGCTAATTTTTTTATACTCACGAAGCGTCAGGGAAGGGAGCACAAACTGTAAATTCGTAAGAAAGAAAAACAACAGAATTGAAGGAAAGAGACTAACCGCATAACAAACGCAAAACTCAAAGATATTTCTACTTAAAGTTTTCGAGATGCACAAAACAAGGCCGTCGAAGTTTGTAGAGCATGAGAGAAGTTACTAGCCTTTCGAATGCATTGAAGCACATCAACAACTCGAAATTCGATGAACCCGGAGTGAAAAGCAGGAGCTAGTTCTTTTAAAACTTGGTGGAAATAGAACATTTAAAGTTGCGAGGTAGTTTCTTAAATTTTTAGCAGGCTTCAGCTTTAAAGAATTATTGCAGAAAATATTTTGCCATCCGAACTCAGCTGTGATGGAATTGGCACATTATTTATAGACGATAACTAAATATAGCCACTTATTAAACTACCAAATCGCCAGACAGGTCGCAACAGACTCTCGGTTTATTGTGTATTAGGCGCAATAAAGAATATTCGATCCAAGTGGAAATATAAATAACCCACGAGGACTGCGTTTTTTCACGCAATGTAAGTTTTCTGGAGCAGATTCTAATTTCGGTGCGTTTCCTCGGATTGTATGTTGTGGTGATAAAATTCTTTTTCCCTTAATGCCTTCATTGAAATGGGGCAGTTCAAAATGCAGATTATCTGAAGTCTTTCCCTCAGTAAACAAGGGAGTATTCTCTGAGGAGACGATGCTGCAGACATTTCGCAGCTTACCCAAAGATCCCAAACCTAAATAGACTTTTGGCGCACAAGGAGTTTTTGTTATTCTAGACTTAATTGTCGAACCACCAATCTAGATCATTGGCCATCGCCTCGCGAGAGTAAGATAAACTTCCTCTCGTTACAAAGGTGGGAAACGGAATCCTTGAGCGCAAAATCATTGTCAGGAATGTTCCTGCAGCTAAGTAAAGCATATTCGGTAAGAAAGATCCTTCTCCGGTAGCCTGCAGTGCAGCCGGACATGTCACTCAAACCCAGGATAAGATGATTAGGGCTGTAGTGAAGGCTCTCTGCGACGCGGCCACTTTTCCAGTAGCTGGAAACATTGATTTATGACATAATGGTGGGGCCACATAATAACCAAGCCCATCCTTAGCGTAAGTTCAGAGCGTGATAGGAGTCTCTTTGATGGATTGTTCCTTTCTCAGCTATTACCATCGCCATAACTCGCATCATTGTCGTTATTCACCTAATCATCATTATCATTATCCTTACCCTCATCGTCATCGTCATCGTTATCACCGTTGTCTTGAAGTCTAACATTCAAGTCATTGAAGAGAATTGGGCCAAATACCATTTTCCGGAGGATGACCGCCTGCCTTGTTCTACATCCATCTGGCATGCACATTACATCTTAATATTGGACGCCACTAACTATCAGGAAAGCGTAGGCCACAACCATCTAGCCATCCGAGGTGGTAAAGATGATTTTGCCATCGAATATTGTCAGCTTTGAAGATTACTAAGTCTTTGCACGTGGCACGTTTCCGGCAGCGGCCATCTTGAGTTCTTCTTTCAACGGCAATTCATCGGAGAGAGAGTGCCATATTGTGCCTTCCATACAGCTCAGTTTAATATATCGCTACTCATCGCACATGAAAATGTCCATCCGTCATGCTGGCCCACGAAACGACACATTTAAGGATGTGTCCTTTCATCGCAAGGAGCATGAAACTCTGAGTAGCAATAAATGTCTTCGACCAAGTACTCCTTGTCTACAAATCTATCTATCTATATATATATCATGATATACATATATATATATAATGAAAATTAAGTTTCCCGGTAGACCACGTCTCCGATTACGTAAACAACATCTTCGATTGCCGTGTTGCCAGCATGGTTGTCCTGATAGTGTAGTGGTCATCACACCTGACTAGTAACAGGCGGACGTGGGTTCAAATCCCGCTCAGGGCAAATTTTCTTTTCAAACGTTTATTCTATTAGTATGATTATTTGGGGTGTACAGGGTCAGGGTTTCCCTCGTATACAGAATTTATATATATATATATATTTAGTATAATTTCAGAACTGAGCATAGAGTTTCTAGCAATCTGATTGGTCGAGCGGTTCCTTATATGGCGCTATATAAACCGCTCCACGCGGTCTACATAAAACGTTAAAATGAAATGTTCATAAATGTTACTAAAATGTTCTGATTTTAGAAATTTCTCTGTTGTTCAGCCCTTAAATTATATTAAAACAATTATTCGCCTCAGGTTCGGTGAATATTGTCGAATAAAGCCCTCGACCTCGTCTCGGGGATTATTCGACGATATTCACCTCCTCTTCGGCGAATAATTGTTAAATATAGGGATTAAACTTGGTGTCCGTGAAACAGTGCTCGATACAAATAGTAGAGCGGGTATAATGTGTGGCAGGCGAAAAAAATACGACTACATATACATGCCTACAGACCTGTTTCGTGGTTGCCCACTCATCAGGGGATTTTAATGGCAGAACAATGCGATACCATCGCCTATATACTACACTAATTGCTAAATAACATGGTTTATGCAGTGTGAAAAGTGTCAAGTCAACTTTTGCGTAGGAGGGCTTTGTTTCTGTGTCGGCAGGAAGAGACAAGTTACGCTTGTTGAGTGATCAACACTCAACAAGCGTAACGAACTCTTCTTCTTTTTTTTTTGAGCAGTAACACCAACATCGGCCTCTGCAGAGACGACGGCCTCACTAAAGAACGCATCAGGCCCGGAGGCGGACCGCTTTAGGAAAACAACATTAGCCCATTTCAAACAATACGGCCTTTTAATCTCCATAAACACCAACTTAAAAACAGTCAACTTCCTCGACGTCTCACTAAATCTAACGAAAGGAACATAATGCCCTTACAGAAAACCCAACAACGATCCCCTCTACGTCCATGCTAAATCCAACCATCCCCCTTCCATCATCAAGCACCTTCCACAGCCTATTAACCGGCGTATCTGTGACCTCTCCTGTAACGAAGATGTATTCAACAAGGCCAAGCCCACATACGAAGACGCCCTGAAATCAAACGGATATAACACCCATCTCTCCTACTTCAAGCCACCACACCTTCCCCCCCTAGTTCCCGTGACTGCTCAAAAAAAAGAAGAAGACAGATAATCTGGTTCAACCCCCCCCCACCCCCTTCAGCAAAAACGTCCAAACTAACGTCGGTAAAACTTTCCTTACACTTGTTCAGAAGCACTTCCCCACCTCTCACAAATACCACAAAATCTTTAACAAAAACACCATCGCAGTCAGCTACAGTTGTATGGACAACATGGATTCTATTATCAGGAGGCACAATCAGAAAATCCTGAACCCCCCCGCGACTAGCCAAGACTGCAAGTGCAACTGCAGAGTAAAACAAGCCTGTCCCTTACAGAAGGCCGACGTAGTTTTTGCCCGTTTGGTCTTTGTTTGTGGTGACTTTAGCCTTGTAAATTAACTAGGAAGCGAGGCAGTTGTCCCTCACAGAACAACTGCCTTGCTTCCTCCTTAATTTACAAAGCTAAAGTCACCACAAACAAAGACCAAACGGGCAAAAACTACGTCGGCCTAACAGAAAATTCTTTTAAACAAAGATACACGCAGCATTCCCTCTCATTCCGAAACAAAGCCTACACTAGCAGCACCGAGCTATCCAAATACATTTGGGAACTTAAGAGCACCAACACTCCCTGCTCCATTCATTGGTCGACAATCCACAAAGCCGCATCTTACGAAGGAAATTCAAGAACATGCAACCTCTGCCTTGCCGAAAAATTCCTCATTATCACCGCGGACAAATTCACTTCATTAAACAAACGATAAGAACTCATTTCCAAGTGCCGCCATGAAAACAAGTTCTACTTGCGAAACCAATAGAAATTCCTTTTGTCTTCTTAATTGCTTCCTATTATTTTAACTATATTTTCTATTTATAAATTGACTTTACAGCACGGTATGTTTTCCATCGACAATAAACCGTCTGACGATCGCAGCGCAAGCTCCGTGAAACTCAGAGTAACGGTGAAGCGATCTTCCTGTCATTAATTTATAACCGCTATTGAAACGCTCTGCAACCCGCATCGAGCACTTTTTCACAGCCACGACTTCTGCTAGTCTGTTTATATATATATATACAGACTAGAAACAATAAATTAGTTATATATTTATAACTAACTGCAATCAGTACTGTTTTGGCCTTCTGGGCCTCATCAGTACAGTGCTGATGCTAGGATGGGGGAGAACCGATGTGATTACTCCAAACGATCCCACATTTGTGGTATCGTCTAAGCCATGCCAGAGTGCTCAAACTAGGAAAGCCTAATGTAACACCCTTACTTCGTTTTAAAGGAAGGACAATGAAAATTTTTGAGCCCAAATTTCAAGCTAATATCCTTGTTTAATTCTCGTACTGTGCTAAGTTAGTAGTTTATCCTCCTTTTCTAAACAGTTTCTAATCTTTCTTAATCAACAATTGTTTAAATGATGTCAAAAAGAATAACGTGTCTCATTATTTCTCTTGATGATATTCAATTCTTTATTAGACAGAACCTTCCTTTCAACCTCTAGGGCATATAAGAAAATGATATTGAGCCGAGGTCATAAGACGTAAGGATGAATCCAACGCCCTGAGGGGCACCACTAGGATCCCTACTCGTCCAGGACAGTCCACTTAGATATGCTTTCCTGAATCATGCTTGATCAGAAATACTCCTCAATGTTGCAGTCACAGGACCCCCTGATATGTCTCACGGTTGGTGTGGTCAAGAAACCAACTTTAGTCCCCATATTTAATTATGGCGCTGATGCTATTGACAGCGGTGAAATTGACAAAAAATGGCAACCTCTCTACCCCAGTACTAGAGTCATCGCGCGTTTTTGTTTGTTTTGGATTTCAAGAGTTGTTTGACCATGAAGGATGTAAGATACAAATAGGTACTTTAAAATTATGTTTCTCCATGTTTTATTTTGATAGATTCCACAGAGGAAGACGGGAGGTCACTTGACATTTTGACTCTGCATCAGAGATGCCGGGATATCGTTTGGCGAACGCAGACAAAGAAGCACTTGGAATAAAATACCTTTGTAACTCGTGCACATTTCTTCTAAAGGACGCTATTCAGACCAAATGTGGACATTTTTATTGTCAATCTTGCCTTGGAAATTTGTGTTTGTACGTGTGATAAGTAATTTAATATTTTTACTTCCGATCCGCAGTAAGCTTATAATAATCAGACAACAAGTTCAAAAACTTGACTTTAGAACACGGTTTGTGGTTTTCGCCTCCATGAATGCAAGGAAAGGGAAGATTTTGTGTCACTGTTAACTTATTACCAAGTGAAGGCCTTCAATCATGTTGAATTGGCCAAAAGAAATCCTTCATTTTTTTTCTATTTAAAACTGTGTGCCACGCTTTGAAAAGAACGAATGAGTCAAATGTCTGCTCACCTCCAAATTAACGAAAACAAACGGTCATGGACCTTATTGTAATCAATTCATTTTATATATTTTTAATACTGTGAAACATTGAATATTTCGCCCAAACTTCTTAAAAAGATGATTACTAATCGAATTTATAATGAATCATCTAGAAATGGAACATTAAATATGACCTGTGTCCAAGATCAACAAGTTCTCCTTCCACATGAGGTAAGGCACATCAGATCAAGAGACTTACGTTACACAACACTTGTAGGTAGCATACTTGCTTCCTGTTTTCTCCAGTCATGACAACCTTTAACCTTCTTTTGAAAGACTTTTATCAATTAGAATTCATGATTCAGGGAAAAGAATGTCAAAATAAGTAATGATGATGATGATCAAACACTTGGAAGAAAATGATAATGGAACCTTTGATCGAATGTTTGTTGGAGTAAGACCACAGTCCATGATGGGAACATTGGTTTTCATACTATAAAACAAACATCAGATTTCTTGTGTTGTTTTAATTTATTTTAGATATTCAGGATATGATTGTTAAGCAATTACTTAGATGGAAAGTCTATGTATGGCTGTTTAGTAGTGTAGAATTTGATTTCTTAGCCCTTTTTTCTGAGGTCTTTCCTGATAACTTCATGCGGCGTGAAGTTCAAACATTGGTTGTGCACTGCTCATTTATGGAAGAAGGATGTAAATGGAAAGGGGAAGTGCGATATTTGGAGGTACTATTTGTCTTGATGGCTGGTTTAAAGTCTTGAGTCCAGTAATGTTCCTCTTTGAATGACTGTTTGTTAGAATTAACATTGTTTTTGGTTTGTTTATTTTGCTTTTTGACACCTGTACTTTATTGGGCAATCAAAAAGAAAAATAATTTTGTCATTTAAAACATGTACTGTGTGGCAAAATATTAAAATATGTATAAAGGGCGACAGTTTTTTAAGAAACTGTGGTGCTGCATCGGTGGGGGAGTATATCTAGATACCTTGGTTTGATCAACTTAGTTGATGATGTAGATTAGCCTCTGAAAAGAATGTCTAAAGCTGACGTTTTGAGGGTTAGCCCTTGGTAATTCACTCTGATGAGGTGCAAGCGCTCAAATCGTCAGCTTTAGACACTCTTTACTGTGGCTCTTCCTTATCAACTCAGTTGAGAAAACCCAAGTACCCTTTTAAAATATGTAGTCACCGATGTAACCTGTAACCAAATGGTGATTAATTTTTTTTACAAACTTATGTTGTGTGGAAAAGGTGATGCAAAAGGTTGTAGGTTGCAGAAATAAATATTTCACTCAGTTGTAAATTAAGAATAGATAGAGCAGAATCAAGAAGCTCATCTTACTGTCCGTTTCACTCAGTTAACATCTGTACAGCTGTACATGCTGTTGAAGGAGTCCAGCAGCCTTTGAAGCCTTGTAAATTGATTGCTCATCTTTTGTATCAGTTGTTTCTGTTTACATGCTGAAGGCAGTAGAGGTGCCACACATTCCTCTGCTACGTAATCCACATGATTGACTACTTACTATTTCTTGTAATTTGGGTTTGATGCAGAATCACACAGTCAGCTGTGAATTTCTTAAAGTTCCATGTGTACATCCTGAGTGTGGGGCACTAGTGAAGAAAGCAGATCTTACTGAACACTTGGAGAAGGAGTGCAAGTGCAGGCTTGAAGCATGTGGGTTCTGCAAAAAACAAATCAAACTAAACACAATGAAGGTATGTAATTCTTGTGATTAAAAGACACGCTGTAATTCTTGTGATTAATGTTGACTTCAATCAGTCCTCACCGAAAGTCAGAAGGCAATTCAAGTTTCAGTGCCATAAAAGGGTTCCTCTGGAAGTGCCCCTGAGGCATTGTTTTCTGAAATATGTAGCCAACATTTCTTATTTGACTATTAATTATTGTTTGTGTCAACTATTTTTTTGCGTTTTCAGTTGCACCACGAGAAGGAATGTCCAGCATACCCTGTTAAGTGTGAAAAATGCAGTAAAGATGACATTAAAAGAGCCAAGGTAAGAATATGCATTTTATCAGCGGAATCTTGCAATACATTGGGCTTCCATTCATGCCTGCTGGCACATCTTATATCCGCTTGAGATTCTTTCAATTGCCCTCATAATCGTTTCCCGTTATTTTCTTTGTAGTTGACACAACATCAGGATCCATTTCTTGGAGACTGTGCTGGTATACAGGGACCCTGTCCATTCTCACAGATTGGTTGCCCTGAAACTGAGGTATAGCGAGAAGAATATTTCTGTTTTAAAGAAGGTCATGTAACCGTTTATGGATCTTGAAGGTTTACCCAAATTTGTTCAAGGGCATAACTAGTTGCACCCCACCCTCCTGAAAAAAGGGGAAATCAAATCTAAGAAACAAGAAACAAGAAACAAGCAAACAAACAACAAGTTAGTAAAGGGATGATGAAGTTTGTGTATTAACTAGAGACGTGGCACTAACAGCATGGTTGCAGTGGTTAATGCACCGAAGAGTCCTCTTTTGAGTCTACGGAATTGGCTCACTTTTTTTTTTCTGTCAATTGGGTTTCATAACCCTGTCACGCTTTCTACGAGCTATATGAATGGAGGGGGTAAGTTTCTAAAGAAACTGTGGTGCTACGTCGGTGGGGGTAACAAGGTAATTTGGTAATATCAACTAAGTTGAAATTGTAAATTGGCTAACGTAAAGAGTTCAAAAGCTGAAGTTTCGAGCGTTAGCCCTTCGTCAGAGCGAATGGAGGAATTGTGGGTTGCGTGTGGCTTTCTATGCAGAAAGTGGAGCTACGCCATTGGTGGGAACATGGTGACGAGAAAAACACGAATGAAAAGCGTTCGTTGATACCTATGGGGTTAAGAGTCCCGATTTGAAAGATAAACTTTTATTCAAGAATTTTACGACTTTCCAAGCTACCTAAACGGTAAGGAAAGACCGCAGAAGTTCATTACAAACTAATGACAAACCCGGCACCTTTAAATGCGCTTGCGCACGATGCAAAACTTTCCGATTCCGAGAACACCTTCGCGACGTAGAAAGGAATGACAGGGACGCATCAAAACCAGTCGCTAGACACTTTAATCTACCTAATCATTCTAAGCAGCATATGGCAATCTGCGGTCTTCCTTACATTTAAGTAGTTCAGAAAGTCATAAAACTCTTGAACAAAAGTTTATCTTTCAATTCGACACTCTTAACCCATAGGTATAAACGAACGCTTTTCATTCTACTAATTTATTCGTGTTCTTCTCGTCACCATGTTCCCATCAATAGCGTAGCTCCACTTTCTGCATGTAAACCCACACGCAACCCACAATTCCTCCATTCGCTCTGACGAAGGGCTAACGCTCGAAACGTCAGCTTTTGAACTCTTTACGGTAGCCAATTTACAATTTCAACCTAGTTGATATTACCAAATTACCTTTCTACGAACTAGTCGTTCTATTAATTTGCTCGATCTCAGGCGCCATTCAATCTTAAAATATCGGACTGATTAAAGGTATTTATTTCAGCCCCACGTAATTCTAATCCTTTCAGTTTACTCGAAAACCGTAAATGGATTCATTTTTGAGAAATTACTATCCTGCCTCAGCGGTCCATTCAAGTATTTTTTCATTTGTTGACTTAGAGTTATAAAAGTAGGTAACTGAAGCGCCACGTTTTATGCACGCTTTTCTCTTATACAATTTAGGTCCTTACCCGGGAGCAAAGAGAAGAACATTTGGAGCAAATGAACACTTACCACACAACGTTGATTTTGCGCCATGCCCTACGATTTAGCAGAGAACTAGAAGCATTGCTGATTCGAGATCCAAGAATCGTGTCCAGAGATCCGCACATCCTTCCAAATTACGAGAGTGTAATTACAGATTTAGTCTCTCAAATTCAAATACAGGCGGGTGAAAATAGAAATCTGATCCTAAAACATCAAGAGCAGAGCGAAAGGATCACCGCTTTGGAGAGAAAAGTGGCTTCGGGAAATCTCTCAAGAGCTGGTCCTTCCGTTCAAATAGCCAGTGGGTCCAGTGGGTCCAGTGGCGATGCTCAAAATCCTGAGATTACACGAAGGGTCACTGTTGTTGAAAACCGAACCGCTGACCACGAGGTTCTTCTGGTGGAGAACAATCGTACAATGGAGGAAGTTAGACGTGACATGGGTAATATGAAAAGACAACTTGATACCACCCAGGAGAGCTCTAGGAGGCATGACCGAAGGATTGAATCTATCGAGCACACGCTGGCACTTAGAAATGTAACCCTGGCTGATTTGGAGGAATACGTAAAACAACAAGAGTTCTCAAGCTACGATGGCCAGCTGTTGTGGAAGATTTCTGATTACGCTCGCAAACGAAATGACGCAGTCACTGGACAGCAAGTCTCCTTCTATAGCCCTTGTTTCTACACCAGTCGCTATGGCTACAAAATGTGCGCCCGCATTTACTTGAACGGGGATGGAATGGGCAGAGGAACCCACATCTCGATCTTCTTTGTAGTCATGCGCGGTCAGTATGACGCACTGCTTCGCTGGCCATTCAGACAGAAGGTCACGTTCATGTTGCTGGATCAAGATAACGTGGAACACGTGATTGACGCCTTCAGACCTGATCCGAACAGCTCATCCTTCCAGAGGCCAAGAAGAGAAACTAACATCGCCAGTGGATGTCCAATGTTCTGTTCGCTTGCTGAGCTGAACAATCATGCATATGTCAGGGACGATGCCATGTTCCTGAAAATAATTGTGGATACATCTGATCTGTAAAGCAGAACTCGAACATTCTTCCTTTGGTTGGTTCCAGTTAAGGCTAAACAAATTTTCTTTAATTACTTTATGTTATGTTAATCAAACCACTGCACTTTTTAAGCTCAGGGTATTTTATTTGTCATCTATTTTAACTTTCAGGAAAGCTCATGGCAACTGCCTGGGTACGAGTAGAAATTGAGGTCATTAAACCTACGTTGCGAGAATATGCTATTTTGCTGCGTTTTTCCTTTCTCTAAAATCCCGTCCATGACATTCTCCCTTCCCATGCCGTTTCGAATGACCGGAACCTCAGGCCAACAACTTGGGTTTCCCATGCCGTCGAATACCATAGCAACCTTATCATACAGGGAATAATGTTTGGGTATCATGTTTCAAACTTTGAAAAATTGAAGACACATTTTGATTAATGCTTTTCACGACTTCAGTTCATATTGCCTTTCAAAATATGATTAGCATGTCAACATAAATAAGGTGTCAGCGTTGATGTTTTTCAAGCATAATTCAATAAATTTTGGCCACTGTGACTAACAAGAAAACGCAAAAAATCGCCTCGATAGGGCTGACAATGCCACGATACTCACTCACTATCAGTTTGGCTGTTTTAATTTTGTCAACTACTGTTTTCACGTTAAATTTTTACATTTACTTTGTGGACCAGAACTTGGTTGGTCAACTCTGGACGGGAAATTTGCTTCATCAAAGCATCATCAGCGCAAAGTAAGTAAATCTTAGGACATATTCTACTAGATTTCTCAAAGAACCTTGGGTTGCAAATTATTCTGGGCTAATTGTAATTTTTTCGTTTTTAAACGGGATTTGTAACTTGAAGTAAAAGAAAAACAATTACGATTCAAATATATTTTTGGATTTTATGATGGCTTATCGGGTAGATGCAATCGACGGTAGAATCAATAGCAAATCGATACTAGCATTAACCGATTGATGTTTTGCGGTAGCGATTTCTACTTTTAACAAACGATCGGTGATAACACTGTCGATTGACCTTGTCACGATTGCTGTATTTTAAAAATAACACAAGGGATAGGGGTTTAACACTGTCGATCGATTCTAAAACTACGATTGATAATTCTATCAATCTGCTTCGGAACATCAGCGATGTTTAATCGTCGCTTTCAACTGGAGTCTTAAAATGGCGTCTACTGAAATAACACAAGTGATTGAGGTTCAGCGTCGACGATTGACCATGTTACAACAGCAACTAAAACGATTTACAATTACGATTTGCTGCTAGCACTAACGATTGAGTTTTATCACTAGCGATTCATATTTTAAGCACAAATTGCTCCCCGATCATACACAATGTTGTTTGCTTTAGCAAAACAATGTATTTAAAAAAAGTTGTGGAATTGCTAGACATTTCTCTACAAAAGCCTAACACTCTTAAACTTCGTAAAGTGGATGTCGCGTGCTGAGTAAATTCTTTCGAGATCTTGACTTTCTACCTACAATTTCATTCATTCCCAGTTTTCTGGAAAAACAAAAGCAACATTGAATATATATAATTTCTTAGGATCCTTAGCAATGACGAAATTAGAATGACATTCAAATGGAGATCTACACAGAAGATAGCCTTTAAAGACTGTTAGAAAACACTGAGATAAACAGAAAAGTTGGGAAAGAAAGGGCTTACCCAAGGTTCCACCCTTTTTTTTTATAATTAACGATCTACTTGCTCTTTGAATAAGGTTTGTAATCGTAAATTCAGCGTGGAGAATGAAAAATGGAAGTGATTAACACGAACAATCACCTTTAACAGTCTTGGCCATAGACAGTTTTGCTTACACCATTTTCTGTGATAGATTGGTCGAGACAAAACCATACTGAACAAACTGACTGAGTGGTACTGTTTCTTTCTAGCTTTCGTGGCGGCCATTTTGAAATGCGAAGGGTATGGCGGAACAGAATTTCATAATTTCAAGCGAGACATCGTTGACGTATTTATTGACTTCACTATATGTTGAAAGAAAAAAGTTTGTTTAACCGTGTTCAAAATTTAAAAATAAAGAGAGTTCTCTTCTGACCGTGAATTCAACAAGGATTAAACACGAAGCGATGAATAGGAAGAATAAAAAATGTAAGAAAGATATTTTCCAGGAAATTCATTTACAGAAATTAACTTGACGCAGAGCAACAGACTACGAGTAGTCCCTCCTTTTCGGCTAAGTCCGTCGCGTGAGTAAAAAAAAAAAAAAAAAACAGTGGAAAAAAAAAAACTGATGCAAGCGCGCCGCGTGGAACTCTTGGGGGTGACACAGATACACTCGCCTCACTCATGGAGCTCCTGCGGCCTATCAGCGTCACTCCCATAGTTCCCCGCGGCGCGAACATCAACTTTTGTCGCTGACTTTTTTTTTCTTCGACGCACACGATGGACTTCGCAGAGCAATTTTATTTTCTATTATTAGACGGATTAACTTTTTTTTTTTTTTTTTTTCCAAAAAAAGAGCTTGTTACCGCGGAGACTGAACAGGCACTTTTCACATCGAATCTACGATAGGGGACGTGTTTTCTTGATCAAAAATAATAGCAGTTTGCCGAGTATTTTGTTAAGTTAAATAGACTATTTTTCACAGTAAGGAGTTAGAGAATACTCTAGTTCAGTATAAAATAATGTCCTAGAGAGAATAAAGGATAATCAACTAATTATTTTTATTTTTTATTCTTTGTGCTGAATAGCTTACGTTAAATATTCATTCATATTCCCGAACGAATGAATTGACCGAATGACATATATGGAAAACTCTTGCTTGATACCAATTTTGTCTTGTAAAATTGTTTCTTAATCAGGCATAAATCAAGAAATCTATGCCACCTCGACTTACAAAACAAACGCACAAAATCGCCTCGATAAGGCTGAAAATGCGAAACCCACTTAAGTATCTGTTTGGCCTTTTTCATTCTGGAATCAATCAGTGCTTCCACGCTTCTTATAATTACTTTTTGTTTGTGGATGGAAGCCACTACGATCCAGACGGGAGGGAGACTGTTTCATCAAAGCATCACTAGCGCAAAGCAAACCTTAGATGTGACAATTTCAGTAAAATATTTTCAATTGCCTCCGGGTCGATACCAATGCTCACTTCCGAGGCAATCTTTCAAGGTCAGTAGAGTTGAATTATGAAGTTTGATTCAAAGTATTAGGACATAAGCATGAAATCAACCCACGAACATCGCATGGTACTTGGATATCACTTTATTGACAGAACCTTTTCTTAAAGCGTTTTATGAGTATGGATATTTGGAAGGTGAAATTTTCTCAAATATGGTCCGAAAAAAACATAAAACAAATTTATGAGAGATACTTGAGTATGAATTCTATTGTGTTCATTCTGTTGTTTATTTGAAGTTCCAGGGCTATATGTAAATAATTTAGTTACAAATACCCCCAAAATTACAGATTCTTTCGATATCTGCCGCCCCGTCAAAGCAAACGACTTCCTCTAAGGTAACCGTAATTGAATGAGAAGCCAGTTTGTCGCTGTTTGACGGCTCAGAGGTTAAAAAAAAAACATGGCAAATCACCTCCGGGCTGACCGGTTAGCGCGCATGGAAAGCGCTCTTTAATTGTTTGGTATATGCTAAAATTAACTCCAGATCAAAAGGTCGCTGTTTCAGACCCGGGGCTCCTCCGGCCAAAGCCTTGTCATATGAACTTAATATACCCTTTCGCACCCAAGATCTCATCAGGAATTTCTCCTTACTGTCTGCCATACAATCCTTACGATGTAAGCTCAGAGAATTTGGTATTGGATCAACTAACAATCCCCTAACAATCTCATTCCCTAATTGCTATTTTTCTTTATTCTTATCACCTTTCTGCTTGACATTGTAAGGAGAAATTCTGTTTTAAGTCAGTCATAGGGGTTAAGGGACTAATCTTAAGTTGAGCGGTGGCGAATCCTAAGGAAGGGCCACCCCCCCCCCCCCCCCATTATCAAGACAGAGGGTTGTTTTTTTACCACTTGTTTCACTCCAACGTTCTTGTTACGCGAACAGGATCGCATATTACTGATCAAATGAGCAGGATGTGAAAGTAGAGGGGGGGATGGGGGGAAGACATAGGTGTGGGCTGATCGAGAAGTAACTTTCACCCCCCCCTTCTCAAAATTTCAAGGTCTGCAGTAACTTAACCTCAGTATGTCTAACATTTTTTTTTAAAAAAACAGATCAAATGAGTGGGATGTGAAAGTAGAGGGTGGGGTGGGGAGGGTGGAGGGAAGGCATAGATGTGGGCAGATGGAGAAGTAACTTTGATCCCCCACCCTCTCAAAATGTTAAGGTCCGGAGTAACTTAACCTTAGTATGTGTAACATCATATCTTTTTACAGCAGTTACAGCAATATCACCGCTGACAGACAAGTTTTCCGTCCCGCGTCAACCACTCCCCCACTGAGGTGCAGCCCACACAATAACATCCTTTTCTTAAAAACTCATAAGACAGGCTCAAGTACCATAGCAAATATTTTTTACCGCTATGGAGACTTAAAAAATCTTACATTTGCTCTTCCGGGCGCTACATTACTAGGATGGCCAAAGAGATTCCAAGTCTACTTTCCTTTTCGTTTGCAAGACAAAACACCAGACATCCTGTGCAATCACGCTAGATTCAACAAAAAACACATGAACTGGCTTTTTCCCAAAACAACCAGCAAGTACGTGACCATTCTTCGGAATCCAGTGGACAATTTTGAGTCAGCGTTTAGATACATGAATTTGGGAGGACGTATTGGCATGGGGGATGATCCCGAATCCTTGAAAAAGTTCCTAACACATGGAATTTCATTTACCACAATGCGTCAAAAGGGAGAGCCCCTTATCAGAAATCCCCTCATGTTTGACTTAGGATTTAGTTTTAAGTATTACCAGAACATCACAGCTGTAAATGAGTACATTAGATTCCTGGAAAAAGAGTTTGATTTGGTCATGGTAATGGATTACTTTGATGAATCATTGGTGTTGATGAAACGACTGCTTTGCTGGGAAATTGAAGACATTTTGTATTTGAAACTGAACGAAAGACAAGATAACGAAAAGGGTACAATACTGACATCGGATGTGAGAGAAAATATCAAACGATGGAACAGAGCCGATGTTCTTTTGTTTGAATATTTTAATCAGTCACTCTGGATTAAGATTGAAAACGAAGGAGAAAATTTTTATGAAGAACTGGCCTCTTTTCGTAAACGAAGGCGCGAACTACAAAGTACGTGTGTGAGAAATGAAACGCGTCTAGAAACAGTGTATAATGGAAAGACCGTGAAAGGCTATTTTCTTAGAGAAGGACTGCCGAAAGAATTGAAAGCATTTTGCGGAAAACTCACAAGAACTTCTAATAGCTATCTTAGATACTTACGAAAGAAGCACGAGGACAGAGTAGCCGACGAAGTCAAAGAGGACGAGGAGAGCTGGGACCTATCAACAGATCTGTTTTATGATCCCGTTGAACTGGAAGTATATTCCAAGAAAGATATTTTAAAAAAGCCCATGGATTAATGAGTGAAGGAGCCGACAAAGAGTTCTCTTCTACATCTTAGTTTAAGTCTCTTGACAAAGGAAATGCAAAGTCTTCAAAAGTTCAAAGAATAATAAGAAAAATTTACTATAAAATTAATAAAAATAATCTATAACTGATGAGTTTAAGGAAGTCTTGGTCGACCCTTCTCTACTTCCAGATCCCTGTCTTTAATGTCTAAGTTCCTCCTTCTAGGGGTCCTAGATGCCCTTAGACATAGGAGAGCGCTCCGCAAAATTGCAAAGGACACTTTCGCTCTGACCCATGAAATTGTTATGGCGTATCTCTCTTGCTTTTTTGCGGATAATAGCTCGGCTAATTTTGAGTGGTACCTCAGGCATTCGTCAACCATCCCCCCGTCGTTGTAAATACCAGTGGGGTGAAAGTGCCTTGGTCTACTTCTGTTACACGGGTGTTTTATTTTCGCTCCTTTTCATTTTCATGAATCCTGTAAATCTGCTTGGGGCTAAGATCTCTGTAAGAGTCTGTATTGCGATGACACACCCTTATATCGAAAAAAGCAGCCCTCTGTCGCTCCCAGAAACCCCTACAGTGGACTTCGAGGCATACGTCAGGGGCTTCGTTAGTCCCTTTGGGAAATTCTTCGCCTGTAATACGTTGTAAAGCCGGTTCTACCTGCACATCGTAACAAACCATGTCTAGCAGCTCGGCCTGTAGATCGTGTATTTCATTGTGACGCTGAATGACTAAGCCTCCACGCTGGCAGATAATCGCGTGATCCACTTAAACAAGCTCCCACAAACGCATACTGATGGATTATCAGGTATTGGCCAATCATATCGAAGCCTCACAGCGTCCCGAAATTCCCGCTTGTTGAGATCAAAATCCATGTCTTTGAGAGGAATAACTGTAAGCCAGTTGGATGCGCCTTTTTCACAGGCCAGGTCTACGGCTCTTTGTGTCTTGTCTGGCAATAAGGCCTTCTCCTCCTCGAGCTTTTCTTTTAGTCTATCATCCTTTTCTTTCCGGGTCACGTATACTAGTCGTTGTACCTCGACCTCTTCTGGGGTCTCGTGGGATTGCGCCTCTATTTTGCTTACAAGTGGAGCGCTTACCCTAACAGACGCTGAATACTCCGCATGCGCAGTATCAGATGGATTAATGAGCCCAAAGCCTCCCATACGCACCGGTAATGCTACCAGACTACGCTCTTCCTCAGAACAGTTACGTTCTATGAGCGACGGTATAAGTACATCCGAGATTGCACGCTCTAAAGGCTGCAGTAGGTTCTCAATATCCGGCAGTGTTCTCATAAAGTACGTCCACCGATGTCGAAGCCCAAATGGGAATGCTGCGTAACTAGCTTGTGGCTGAGATCTTGCAAACTCCGCCAACCTCGTCAATTTTTTCACCCACTCTTCTACCTTACTACCCACATATTGCTCAAGATAAGACTGAGAGCCCAGCGCAGCGCCAAGGTGTTTGCGCCCCTCAGTGGTGATGTTGATACCAGTCCCTTCAAACATTTCCTTCGCGTAGCATTCCTTTTCCGGCTTAACAACAAGCCAGCATTTCTTGGAGTTAAGATAGTATCCAAGGGTCGGAACAGCCTCTCTCAACCCATCCCACCATTGCTTAACCTCTTCTAGGGATCCTGCTCCAGTAACGTCATCCGGGAACCAGCATTGTTTTGCAGTGCTTCGATTTTGAAGTAAAAACATTAACGGTTGTAGACTAATTGCATACATTGACATAGCTAAAGGGTCTCCCTGTGTGGTTCCTTCTGCAGATTTAAGCTCACTACCACCAACCACAAAAATGCGCGCAGGAACTCGATAAGTGTTAGTTACATAGATGGCGATCAATGGGCATAGCGCGGCCGCTCTGTTTAGTGAATTGAAGGCGTTAGAGGCGTCAACTAGTAAGGCAACATCAGTTTCATCGCCTCCAAAGATATTGCGCATGGCATGTATTGCGGCTTCCTCGCCACTCTTCTGACCAGCGCAGACATGCATGGCCCCACTAGCGTTTACCATATCTTGTTTTGTGACTTTTGTGACGCATTTGCCAATTATTCTTCTAATCACCTCGCCCACACTAATTGGGCGCTCCTAACCGTTACCCTTGTCAAGCGGAATAAGACGACTGGCCACGATAGGTTCAATGGTCAGCGGATCAACAAATTCCGTGTACAGTCTTCTTGTGAGTGTAGCAATAGACTCGCATAGGTTGATACTTGATCTCTTAAAAGACTTGCATGCCAAGATCCTCTTGAAGCCATTGGCGTCCACACCCGAGGGGCCGCCAGACCCCTTAGTTCTTAATGCAGCTTCTCTCACAAGCTCTCCATTAATCCCTTGAAACACTAGGTCAGGTATATCTTCCAAAGGTCCGAACAACATCGACCCTAGCTTGGCCCTCTGCACATCAGGGTGTTTTTCTCTCTTAGAGTTCTCTTATCGTTTTAATTGTCCTGTTTGGCTTTCCTTTTATTTTAACTATTTTTACTCCCTAACATTATTTGAAATGAAATTGGTACGTTTAGGCAAGTGACATTTTTTTGGCGGCATGTGATAGTCGAAGTGAACAATAAATGTAGAAAACAACCAAAACCTGTAAGTCTCAAAACCCCCGAAATTCGACCATTAACATCGACAACTGCCATCCAAAATACGGAATTCTGAAAATATTTTGCACTTAAAACAGTCACTTAAAGCTTATTTTAGAATAACTCTTAGTTAATTAACTTACTCGTAAATATTCTCGTAGTTATGGTATTATACATTTGTTTTATACTGTCATATGTAATTGTAGTGTAATTTGTTTTATGCAGGGCCCCATTTAAACCAGCATATGCTGAACAGGGCATCTCTGCTAAAATATTGTTGATAAATAAATAAATATTGAACAATACGCTGCGAAAATACTACGCCAGGCGCGCACTTTCTTAGTGACGAAGATGTCGCGACGAAACCAATCAAAGAGGCCATAAGTGCAAAGCATAGTGGTTTTCTCGCTGGTCTCCAAGGAAACACTTGCAGCGCAGAACAACGTTTTTGTATCAAATAAAAAAGCGCTAATTAAGTTGTGAAAACTTTTCATTTTGTGCAATGTAGTAGTCTGAAGAGTTTCATAATCCCTCGATCAAAAGCTTTGCTTTGATTTTGAATTGTGCACTGATGAAAAGATATTCCCATGAATGTTAACGATTCCTACGAGTTTATCTGAGGTCATTAAGTCCTGTCACTGGTACAAAAAGGAATTGTTCAGGCTCTGCGTCAGCAAAAAATTAACTAGAAATTTTTTTCGTGTATGCAAGCTATAAAAATGCGTAGCCTTTCTTCTTGTATCCGCTGTCTTCATTTACTTAACAAGGAGATTAAACGTGAACCGTACGACTTATTCTTTATTATTATTATTATTATTATTATTATTATTATTATTATCCGACAGTTGTAAAAACTTATGTTTGCCATAAGATCATACACAGAGTAGGGACTGGGGCGATTAACGTGGCCCTGGCTGCGCGTAGGAATAGAATCTTCCTAAACTTTGAAGACGTAAATAAATAAATTAATAAAAATTAAATAATAAAATACATCTATATCTAATAATCTGATAAACACAAGAAACTTGGGAACGAAAAATCTGTAAAAGTTATATAAGTGAGCTCCTTAGCTATCGATCTAGTGATAATTTTAAAAGGTCTTGAAATGTTCAAGGTGTTCGAAAGGACAGCTTTCTGCATTTTTCTTAGGATCCCCTCTCCCCGGCCTCCGAACTCCGAATAGCTCTATCTTAGACACGTCCACAACTCTCGACCATCCGCCCAGGACATCAATGATGATATTATGTTGTTTGATGGTGTATCCTGGATACTGCTGAGCCATCTCCCACCTCAAAGGACCATACTTTACAGTCTTCTCCTTGGTCTTCGTCAGCCGGTTGTCCATCCACGGGCACGACATCTCCACAGCTATCACCTCTTTCTTCTTGACGTCAATGAAACGCGCATCTACTCTGTTCTGCTTCACAAAACTGTGCTCCGTATACACTGGAACATCCCAGAAGGCCTTGGCCTCCTGGGACTCATAGACTGGTTTAGGATCTACGGACGAGTATGGGGGGGGGGGGGGGGGGGGCACCACATCTATCAGTTCCAAATCCTTCAGCTTCTCGAAAAACAGGACCTTGAGGGCCGCATCGTGTCTCGACAAGTACTTGTTTTGCGCGAGAGTCGGGCAGCCGGCCAGCACATGGGGAAGACTCTCGGGTGCTTTGTTACACATCCTACACATAACATCATTGACCTGTGTTGTTCTCACTTTCCTCGCTGTATGCAGCTTTGTTGGTGTAAGCTGCTCATGTAACTCTACAATCCCCGCAGTAGTGTGTGCGGGTGCCTCCGGCCAGCTCCTCAGCCAATCCCAACACCCGCTTTGATTCAGCTTGTCGTCTTCCCACCTCGCCGAGAGGAAATTCCTTGCCACCTTTCTTCTTGGATCTTTTCTTGGCGTTCAGCTGTAACAGCTCTCTTTAAGAGCCTCTTGAGCTTATCTAATGGTACTTCCTGCCCGTCCCTGTCTCGGCATTTTGGCTCAGGAAAGGAGAACTCGAGAGCAACCCCAAACTCTTCAGAGAATTTGGCGGACTCCTTTAATAGAGATTGATGACCATGTGTTGTGGCTTGCTCTTCAATGGCTCTCACCAGGCTCATGGTTGGGTCGTTATTACTATAGAGCCTGATAGCTGACTTAATCTTGATTTGTTTGTACTCAGTCTCCACAGACTTCAGGCCACGCCCTCCTAGAGCTCTAGGCAGGTAGATAAGAGAAGTTGATCCAAGCGGATGCTTCCCACTGCTATTGCTGGTAATCTTACGAGCCTGTCTATCCAATTTCTTTAAGTCAGAAATGTTCCTATGCTGTGAGCTCATGAGGTATGAGAGTACCGGTAGCGCTAGTTGGTTAGACGCCACCACTCTGTTGCTGTCCGAGAGTGGGCTTCACCAGATGACGGATATTCGTCTTAGGTAAGTGTTAGCTGCTCGCTCCAAAACCACCTTCTCATCTTGCAATAACTGTTCTGGTACTCCCAGAAAATGATAATGCAAGTCCTTCTTTCAAAGACAATCCACGCTCATTGTTCCCATCAAGTATCCTTCGGAATCTTGTAAGGTAATTCCCCTACTCACATACAAAACATTACACTTCTTGGGGTTCCACTGCAGGCCGATGTCCCCCATCGTGGTCTGAGCCATCTCCAGCACTCTTTTCAATTTCGCTTCAGAGGCGGCGAACACCTTGAGATCGTCTGTGTAGAGCAAGTTCGTAATCTTGGACGCGATCGGCTTTGACAGCCTATAACCCTCGGTAGAGCTCAGTCTCCACGCAACCAGATTAAGACACAAGGTAAATAGCCATGGACACAGAGCGTCACCCTATTATTATTATTATTATTATTATTATTATTATTATACATTATGAAGACATAAGGTAAGTTTTACCTCAAGTCTCTGGTTCAAAAAAAGGATACTGAAAAGAGAATAAGCATAAGCTTCAATTTTGTGGACGAGTCACCTTACCTTTTACCTATTTTAAGACTTGTAATGAATTAATTTGTTTCCATAAATTTTTAGTATTTTATTTGTCCCTCACAAAAACATATAATAGTGCGGAGCGTATATTTCTTCCTCATCTCCTCGCTTTGGTTCTGGCCTCTGAGGAAACGTTTTGTTACCTTTCCTTTACACAAGAAAGTTTTTGTTATTTCCTCAGAAAAGGTGAATTTTCAGGAAGTCAGCAATCGCACAAACAGATCTCACAAAATTGCTTCAATAACGCTGTTATTTTGCTGAAAACTGGCCAAGATTTTGAAATCAGTGCTAAGTTCGTCTTTCTGGATCATAGAGAAAAGTTCTAATATTTTTTTGCCCCGGATTAGACGCCGAATTTGTCATAGACCGAACTTAATTTGAATTTGAACAGACTCAAATTGTAAAGTTTGAGCTGTTGATAAATCTACTTTTTTTCTTTCATTAACTACAGGGAAACTATGAAAACAGTCGGCAACGTATCTGCCCGTGTAGATCCCCTTTCCACACCAAACTGTTCGCCACAACATCGATCTTTTTTCTTAAGACGCACAAGACAAGCTCAAGTACGATGTCAATTATTTTCTTTCGCTATGGCGATTTCAGAAATCTCGCTTTGGCTCTTCCAAGGTATGTTGAGTTTGATTGGCCTCAAAGATTTCAAACCTCTATCGCCGCTCCACTTCTGACGAGAAGACCGTACATTTTATGCAGCCACACAAGATTTAACAAGAAACCAATCAACTAGTTTTTCCCAAAAGGATCTAGCAAGTACATAACAATTCTTCGAAATCCAGTAGATAACTTTGAATCGGCGTTCAGGTACATGAAACTGGGGGAGACGCTTGGCTTTGGAAACCAACCGAACTACTTACAAAGATTCCTCGCAAATGGATTTCATTTACTGAAATGCGGAAAAGGTACACGAAGCCCCTTGTAAATCTCATAAAACCAAAGTAATTTACAGCGGCCAATCAGAGGAAAGGGAAAAATCTTAAGTGCCAATTGGAAGTCAATGTAAAAACAAAAAAAACAAAAAAAGACAAAAAAAAAAAGAGAAAATGCGGGCGACCAACTCGTGATTGGTTTCAGTTCAGTTCGCATCTGATTGGTCGAGAGAGTGGCACGAGTTTTTTTCTGTTTTGTTAATAAAGCAGTTCAAAATTATTTTCTTCATGGAATTAAGTTGCCTATAAACTGATGTTTGCCGACTTCAAATTTGGCACAATAAAAATACAAGTTACTGATCATCAGAATCCTTTGTAAAATTTAGTTTTCAGGTTTCTGTTGCTGATTTTCTTGCTGTCAAACCTAAAGATGGCCAATTTCAGTTCCTCCTTCACCTTTCGTCTCTTTTAGAAGGCAGTTTGTCTCTTTACTTCTTGCTCTATATAAATTACATTCGTGTTTGAGAGCATTCACTTAAATTTGAAATTTTCTTTATTGTAAATAATACATAGTTTTCTAATGAATTATCTGTGTTGATGTTATTGGCTTATATTGCAGATCTTTAGCTATATTCCAATCGGTTTCCTTTTCAACCCTAATAAATTTATCCAGGCCAGCATTCCTCAATTTAATCAAACGTGTTTTACGGAGGTAATCCAGGAAAGAATTTTCCTTCCTCACGAAATGTCCACACCAAACCTTCAAACGTGGAGTTAAGTCGTTTCGAACTAAATATCCCTTAACAAACTTTTCATGGTACGCTCTTTCTTGTTGCATCTCGTCCTTTAAACACAAACGCTTTGTCTCTTCTTTCCTGCGCCGAAATGCAATCAGATCGTCATTAAAGCTTGGACCTTCCATTTTCACTTTTCTCCAAAAAGTTGCGTTGAAATGATCAAACAGCAAAACGTCTGCCATATTCCATCGTTTGATATTCTCTTGAACAGTTTTGCTTAAATTTCTCGCTATTTCTTTATCTAGTCTTGCGTTGAGTTTCACATACAAAATGTCTTCTAGTTCCCAGCAGAGCAGTCGTTTCATCAGCACCAGTGATTCATCAAAATAGTCCATTATCATAACAAGGTCAAACTCTTTGTCCAAGAATCGTACGTATTTTTGGACAGCAGTAAGATTCTGATAAAACTTGTAATTCAGACCCAAATCAAACATCATCGGATTTCTCGCCAGATGGGACATCAAACCATTATGGGTCCTGTTAAAATCTATTCCTTTCGTTAAAAATCTTTCCAAACCGTCCAAATTGTCACCGAAACCAAGGGATTTCCCAAGCTGTGCAAAATTAAACACCGACTCAAAGTTGTCCACTGGATTCCGTAAAATTGTAACGTATTTGCTAGTTTCTTTTGGAAAAAGCCAGTTCATCGGTTCCTTGTTAAATCTAGCGTGACTACATAAGATGTTGGGTGCTTTGCTAAAGAGGCGAAGGGGATGAGTTATGTGGAATTTATGTGGCCATCCCAGAAGAGTGCCCGGTGATAAGACAAAAGTAAGGTTTTTCGAGTTTCCGTAGCGAAAAAAGATATTTGCCATCGTACTTGAACCAGTCTTGTGTGTTTTTAGGAAAAGAATGTGTTGTACAGGGAAACATTTTCCTTTCTTCTCTTGAGCCATTCCCAATGCATCTCCCTTTCTGTGAAACAGATAAATAGATACCGAATATATGAATTGGTTTAATTACTTAGCTACCCTTTACAACAGTTTTCAATTGAGTGTTGAAAGTAATCAAGGATTGCTCTGTTTATGCTTTACTTCGCTCTGTGATTGGTCCAGAAAACTCGCGCTACTCTCTCAACCAATCAGATTCAAACTAAAAGCAGTCACGACTAGGCATTTATAGATTATGCTAGTAAAAGTGACATATCATGCTAGTAGCATTGCTTTTCTTTTGGCCAAATTATGCTAGCATTATGCCCTTTTTTCCAAATTATGCCACCGTTTTTTTAAATTATTCTCTTTGAAAAAATGCAAATAAGTCCAAAATATATATTTTTTAACTAGAAGCCGTTCGTCTACAGGAAAGGCACGCAACAAATCCACAATGAATTTCAAATAAACATGTGGTTCAGGTTAGACCCGGGCTCAGTGCTTCACAGTGAACTACAAATGCTACTAGTTTAACTAAAACTTTAAATATCGATTAAGGTCACAGAGTGCTTGGGACTAGAGACAAAAAATTATCAAATAATGGCATCAAAAATGATCTGATAATTATCAAAATGCGCAAATTATGCTAGCATTGCTACTTGGCAGAAATTATGCCAGTTTGCTCGAACTATGCCAAAAATTATGCTAGCATAATCTATAAATGCCTAGTCACGACTTGGTCGCACGCGTTTTTAGCAGTTTGGTCGGTTTTTGTTGGACGTTTTATTGGCTAGGCCCTTACTGGTATTTTCCTGACGTTCAATCGAAAAAAAAAACGCTCAATCTCCGTGTGGCGATCAACTGATAACTTCTCCTTGCGATTTCCTACAAATACGTTATGAGAACAGACAGTGAGTGGCCAGAATAGACCCTTTCAAGGTTAACGCCGCCATTTCGCCAGGGGTGCAAAACTACTGGGGCGAACGCAAAATGTACAGTGAATGTATGGAAAAAGTTGAGAAAATGATGCTCGATAATTTGAGGAAGGTTGACATCGCGCAATTTCTATGAATTACAAACTAAAGATACCAGACCTACCAGTTTACCGATCAAATTTGAGAAATTAAGTCTCGCGAAAAAAGCCGCAAATTAAGATTTTGATTTTCCATATATTTGTCTCTAACAGGCATATGGTATTTCGTGGACTGGACTGGACTGGACTAGTAAAACGAGGACTAGGAAAGCGCAGACTAGTAAAACACGGACTAGTAAAACGCTGACCAGTAAAACGCGGACTTGTAAAACGCGGACCAGTAAAAACGAGGACTAGTAAAACGAGGACTAGTAAAACGTGGACTAGTAAAACGCGGACTAGTAAAACGCGGACTAGTAAAACGCGGACTAGAAAAACGCGGACTAGAAAAACGCGGACTAGTAAAACGCGGACTAGTAAAACGCGGACTAGTAAAACGCTGACTAGTAAAACGCTGACTAGTAAAACGAGGACTAGTAAAACGCGAACTTAACAACAACAACAACAACAACAAAAACAATTTCATACGAAAGCGATCACAAGACTTAATGGCGAGCCAATTTAGTGAGTGACAATCCCTGTTTGACCTTTAAGCTACACATGGGTTTGACATGCACCAGATACAAACGAAATTATAAGTGAGATACAATGAAATATATGAAGTTCATATATTTTGTACTGCAGTATTAGATACATATGATGCACGATCCTCGCAGTAGATAGCGCTATTTAAGCAATAGCGAAAATCAGACCTGAAAAAAATCAGGCTTGTACGGGATTCGAACCACTGACCTCTGCGATATGGACTTCATATATTTCATTGTATCTCATTTATCACTTTCACGGGTTTATTACGAATCAACTTAACGGCCTGCTCCCAGTTGGCTTGTTAGCTCAATTGGTAGAGCGCTGCACTAGTATCGCAGAGGTCAGTGGTTCGAATCCCGTACAGGCCTGATTTTTTTCAGGTCTGATTTTCGCTATTGCTTAAATAGCGCTATCTACTGCGAGGATCGTGCATCATATGTAGGAAATTATAAGTTTAGGCCAAGAATTTTATTCAGCACGAGTTCAAAATCCTAAAATACACTTTCGTCGTAAATTTCACGGCAGAAACGCAGGAATTCGATGAATAAAAGTCGCATTACATCTCCTTGTGTCTAGGTAGAAAGAGTCTCTTTGACTTCAGCATTTCGGAGGAAGAATAACCGATTTACGCACGCCATTACAGAAAACAAACAAGCAGACTGACAACTCCAAAACACATATTCGCATTCACTTACAATTTGACTTTCCGTGACATTTTAAAACGGAACAGAGGTAAATCTTCGAAGATTAATCGTCGTTGGAAATAAAAAATACTTTCCGTAAGATCTCTGTCTTTCTCTTTACGAGAAAATCGTCGCATGATCATTTAACTCGTGCGCGTTGTCACACCAGTGCTGCTGTTTAGCGTATGCTTCTTTACTCTTCAATTGACAGGTGTCACATCGTCACAGTTACTTATCAAAAAAGTTTTTCAAAATGTGCTCGGAAGCCTTTAATTACCTTTACAAAGAAAAATGTTTCGGCGAAAGCTTTCTCTTTAATTTGAAGAACCCGAATGATTTAGGGCTACAATTACGAGTTTAATTACAGGAAAATCCTCCTTGAACTTAACAATATGATAGCGAGTGAGTTATAAGGAAAACAAACTTTATTCAAATTAAAGAGAAAGCTTTCGCCGAAACATTTTTAATTTGTAAAGGTAGATAAAAGGCTTCCGAACAAATGTTCAAACATTTTTTTGAAAAGTAACTGTCACGATGTGAGATATGTCAATTGAAGAGTAAAATAAGCATACGCTTTTGAAGAAACAGCAGTACTGGTGTGACAAACACACACAAGTTAACTGATCAGGCGACGATTTTCTCGTAAAGAGGAAAGCAGAGATCTTACGGAAAGTATTTTTTTTTTCCAACGACGATTAATCTTCAAAGATTTACCTCTGCTCCGTTTTAAAATGTCACGGAAAGTCAAATTGTAAGTGAATGCGAATATGTATTTTGCAGTTGTCAGTCTGCTTGTTTGTTTTCTGTAATGGCGTGTGTAAATCGGTTATTCTTCCACCGAAAGGCTGAAGTCAATGAGAATCTTTCTACCTAGACACAAGGAGATGTAATGCGACTTTTATTCATCGAATTCCTGCGTTTCTGCCGTGAAATTTACGTGTATTTTAGGATTTTGAATTGGTGCTGAATAAAATTTTTCCTTAGCCTTAACTTATAAATTCGTTTGTATCTGGTGCATGTCAAACTCATGTGTAGCTTAAAGGTCAAACAGGGATTGTCACTCGCTAAATTGGCTCGCCATTAAGTCTTGTGATCGCTTTCGTATGAAATTGTTTTGTTGTTGTTGTTGTTGTTGTTGTTAAGTCCGCGTTTTACTAGTCCGCGTTTCACTAGTCCGCGTTTTACTAGTCAGCGTTTTACCAGTCCGCGTTTTACTAGTCAGCGTTTTACTAGTCCGCGTTTTACTAGTCAGCGTTTTACTAGTCCGCGTTTTACCGGTCCGCGTTTTACTAGTCAGCGTTTTACTAGTCCAGTCCAGTCCAGTCCAGTCCATGAAAAACCATATGCCTCGTTTTAGAGACAAATATATGGAAAATCAAAATCTTAATTTGCGGCTTTCTTCGCGAGACTTCATTTCTCAAATTTGATCGGTAAACTGGTAGGTCTGGTATCTTTAGTTTCTAATTCATAGAAATTGCACGATGTCAACCTTCCTCAAATTATCGAGTATCATTTTCTCAACTTTTCCCATACATTCACTGTACATTTTGCGTTCGCCCCAGCAGTTTTGCACCCCTGGCAAAATGGCGGCGTTAACCTTGAAAGGGTCTATTCTTTACGCACTGTTCTCTTGTTATTTCAAAGTCGGGGTCTCAGACGGTTGTATGAAAATTGATCACTGACTGATGAGATGTAGGTGGTAAGATTTCAGATTCGCTTTTGTAAACATCGTCAATTACAGATTAGTAATATGTACTGCAGCTTTACCTCTCTGAACCACAACGAATTAAGAGAGCATTTGACCAAACAACGAATTTCCCTATCATCTCGTAAACTGAGGGTTACATAATCTATTAAAAAAGGGAGGGAAATTTTGCGGTGAAAAGAAATTAATCCGGACTCTTCAGCGCCAATTTGCCTGGTAAATAAAAATTACACTTACGTCATATGCCGAATTACTTGTCGAATTCCGCTCACCTCCTGTTCATTTGACTGGGAGTATGTGTACAATAAGTAGATCACGGAAAGCAAGAGAAATATCCAAAGAAGGCGGTCGAGAAACCCACGATGAAAGATCCTCATCTTTCTTGAACATTCCTACAAGATAAACGGCGGTGAGATCTCGCAGGAACTGCTGATCACGGCTCCTATACGTCATCGATGGCAGACCGAAGTTTGCGACAGATATCACGTTTCATCGGCATTCTTTGGTTGCACTCAAATTCTGGGTTTTTTTTTTTAAAGTGGGGATCGAAGGGGTTTTTTTTAAGCGGGGAGGGAAGGGGAGGTAGGGGCTTCACGTGACTTCTCGAGGAACGGCTGTGAAACTGAAACGTGTTGAAAGCGAATTTATTCTTGATTAATGGGGTAAGTTCAGTTTCGAAAGGGTAACGCGCGAGACGTCATCTTTACTAACTCTTTACATTATCACGTTAGTTGATAAAACCAAATTAATTATCATAATCCCTGAATAGTTTTCTTTCAAAGAATCAACAATGCGCATTTTAATATTTCGTTCACTGCAAGTCACTTCCTATACAAGTCTTCCTGCTCTTAAGCTCGCCTGCCAGTAGTTGTTAGGATGCTTGGCAAGGAAAAACGTTACACTCTTCCTCTCTCTCTGCAAACGAAAACTCGTCAAGCCGGAAAATAGGGATATGCGTGTCCCGGAAACGTCTCTCTCCAGGCCCTCTGGTTACCGTAGCATCATCTTTCACCCCCCGGATCTTACGCCCGGGCAGATGGGCCGATCGAGACACTTAAGTCTCTTTATGGTTAAATTATCATTGGCTGAATTGCAAAATATAACATAAGCATTTATTTTGGAAAGTTATAAGCTGTAATTTTCTGAAGTTATCCGTAAAATTATAGATTAACTATGGTAAAATTAATCGATAATCAGTAACCGCGCGCAGTGAGAGCGTTCTTGACTAGTTCCCAGGTTACACTCAGTTATCTTTGATCAGGAAATCCGTGCGGATACTGCAACCTTATCTGCCTCCATTGCTCTTGTAAATTGTGTATACTTTTTCCATATACAGCCCAAAAAGACCAGTTCTAGAGGTGGAAATTACATGATGGCAAAGCGAAAGATGATTATCGATTGTGATGCCGGCATCGATGACGCTCAAGCTATTCTCGTAGCATTGGCTGCTCCTAATGTTGAAGTGGTTGCGATCACGTGTGTCGCTGGCAATACAACTATTGAAAACGTTTGTGTGAATGTGCTTAAAGTTTTGGAGTTGTGCAATCGAACAGATATTCCTGTCTTTAAAGGAGCCGCTGGTTCATTGTTAGGTGAGAAGCTTTATGTAATGCATTACTCCAACGATCTCCGTTGAATTCTCCTTACTCTCTTCCGTATAATTCTTATAATGCTAGTTATGAGACTTTGGTTTTGGATCAACCAATAATCCCCAGCATTTTAGTAGTGTATAACTTGTGTGTGCCTCCATCTCAGGATCTGGCTTTGTAGCTCTATAGGTTGTGGTACCCAACTACAGTATTATTTGGGAGGCATGGGTCCATTCTCAACAAGGCCTGGATTTCAGAATTCTTTTTTCTGCCAAGATGTATTGCAGTTATCCAATGAAGATGAATTCATTAATTGAATTTTGTCATTATGTATGAATATAGAAGAGACATAGTCTGAGTGAGCAGGAAAAGCCTTGGGAATGGGCGCCTCTCCCTCAAATAGTTGTATACCAGTTTGTTCTACCCATCTGGGTCTTGATTATGGAAATCATGATCCAGAAGGAAGTATTGTTTTTGATGATGTTTCCTAGAACTTGTTGCAGTTCATGAATCTTGCAAATAAGTTCTGGAACATCTGTGACATGTCTTTACAATGACCTGACAATTACCTCCCCCCTAGAAGAATACTTTAATTATAACTGTATTGGTAAAAAATGATTATTATATGGAAGATAAATAAGCAGTTACTCGCAAATGGAGTACCTAACATTGAACATTGATCAATTCTCTGACTGTAATTTCAGCCCAAACTATGTTTGAGGACCCCCTTCCCTGCTCTTCCCTTAAAGAGGGGGGGGGGGGCAGGGCAGCTTAAATCTTGTCAAAGTCAGTTATTTGATATGATTGCCTACTGTTATATGGAATCCCTGAATCCTATGATTTTTAGCTTATGTACAGAAAAATTTTTTTTGGTAGATGATAGCAAGGGTTCTGCTTCTCATTTTCATGGCAAGGATGGCCTTGGAGACGTTAAAGACATTCCTGACCCAGACATGTCACTACTGAAGACTGAACATGCTGTGAATGCCATGATCAGAATAGTAAACGAGCATCCTGGAGAAATCACCTTGGTTCCTCTGGGACCATTAACTAATGTTGCCCTTGCATGTCGACTTGATCCAGACATTTCTTCCAAACTAGAAAATGTGGTGATCATGGGGGGGAACTTTGAGGCCAAAGGGAACACATATGTGAGTGCTGAATTCAATTTTCATTTTGATGTGGAAGCTGCTTACATAGTGCTGAATAAGCTCACCTGTCCAGTCTCCTTGGTGACATGGGAATTTTGTCTAAACCATGCATTATCTTGGGATTTCTATGACTCGTATATCGGACAAGGGACGAAAAAATCTGATTTTATACAAAGGATTTCTCATGTCTCAGCCTCATTCTACAAGGAAAACAAGAGAGGCTTTGGACAGGGCTACACAAGTTGCGATCCTCTTGCCATGTCAGTAGCTGTCAAACCAGAGATTGTAACCGAGGAAACAAGTGTGTATGCCACGACAGAGCTACATGGGCACTTGACTCGAGGTCAAATGGTTGTGGATTGGAGAGGTCATCTTGGAAAGAAACATAATATTATGTTAGTTCAAGAGGTTGATTTGGAAGCTCATAAAGTTTTGATGATGAACTCCTTGAAATAATTACACATAAAAAGAGGAATAAGAACCAAAGACAATTGTAGCTGGCCTAACCTGGATGGACTACACTTAGGGAACTAAAAGTGGCTTCTATCTAATTTCATGTTATATTGTTATAACTGAATCAAACAGTAAGCTCCTGTGAATAAAGAAAATGATCACCATCTTAAGCTCTTAATTTTTCAACAAATTGTTCCAGCCAGTACTGCAGGAAGTGTATAGAGAACAATAGGGAGAATATGCCTTTTGATGTTACTGGCTTAATAGCAATTATATCCAAGAATCCTTTCTAGAATTTTACCTTAAGTTTTGAAAGTAGGATTATGGACCAATCTATAAGCATAGTGAATGTTATGTGCCATTTCAAGGCTGCAAATAACCAACGGGCAGTTGCCGGTCACATTGTCTGGTCAAACATGCTTTTGCTGGGACACTACCCGTTTTTGGCCGGACAAATTTTAACAGTCGGAACTCTTGCGATAGTGAACCCAGATTGCACAGTAATCCCTTTACAACTAAAAAACAACTGAATCCAAGTCGGTCTGGCAATAAAAATTACAAGTTAATAATTTTACTACGCTTTACTGCAGAAGCAGCCAAACAAATTCTCTTTTTATATATCTTGACTTTTTTTTGTTTTTGTGAATTTTTGTTAGAGTAAAAGAGTGGTAGGATTCTCCAGGTTTTGGGCATTTTGCTTGCTTTTTGCACTTTGCAACAAATGCTACTTGGAGTATTCTTGATGCAGTGGGATTATTCTTCGTGAGGGTGCTCAGTTTCTGATCATTCAATCAATCAAACAATCAGTCACTTTATTTAAGAGTAATTTATGGTATCTAGCCAAAGGTAAAACCCTCTACTAACTGGGAACACTTAAATAAAGCAAATAAAATAACGGAATACATGATGATTTGCAGTCGCAACAGGACTTGATGACATCGTGGAAATTTGTGACTGCCGGGAATTTCTACTTTTATATTGGTTTTTTTTTTCTTTCAGACATTACTGTTGTCCTTGTGATTATCAAACAGTTAAAAATTAAGATTTCTTTGAATGAATTGGTAAAGGACTGGACAAGATGTCCGGGAATCCAAGGATTTGTCCGGTCAGTACCCTATTTTGACCGGACATTGTCAGTTGACCAGCCGTTATTTGCAGCCCTGCATTTAGAAGCATGCCAACCCTTACTGGTTCTTGTAGTTTACAATGCTAGGCAGGATATCTTTGCGGAGGTATTTCAAGTTTTTTTTTTGTGCCAGTATACTTTTGGTATAATTTTGAAAACACATTTGCTCTTAACATAGTATAGAGATTTACTATAATTATTGTTTTGTTAGTTACCTTCAATATTTCATAAGTGCTTAATTTCAGGAGATCATGGATAGCTTTATATTTTTACCCTGTTTAACAATTTAAGGTTAATTACAATGTGATTATTGCCATAAAAAATCTCAATGCGCTCATTGAAACTATTGATTTACAAGAACAATTACAATTGGAGAAATATCTACCCACAATTAGTTAAAACTAGTCGAGGCGGGTAGGTATAATTAAGTTGGGCTTATTACTGGTACCCTAGGCGCGGTGGCCTCATGGTTAGTGCGCTCGACTCCGGATCGAGTGGTCCAGGTTCGAGCCCCTGCCGGGACATTGTGTTTTGTTCTTAGGCAAGACACTTTACTCTCACAGTGCCTCTCTTCACCCAGGTGTATAAATGGGTACTGGCAATTTAATGGTGGGGGTAACCCTGCGATGGACTGGCATCCCATCAAGGGTGGAGTAGAAATACTCCTAGTCGCTTCATGGTACAGAAACCGGAGTTAAGCACTGGCCTAATGGGCCACTAGGCTTGTAAACAGACTTTACCTTTACCTATCACTGGTAATTGCAAAGATTTCGAATTGGCAGCAGTTCAGATTACACTAAGAAAACAGTAGTTCAAATTACCATAAATAATAAATTAAAATTAAAATAGTAAATTAATTTAATGATAATAATAACAGGAAAATAGAGAGAGATTTCACTATACTGGTCGTAGCTAGAGGATTGATAGGGTTTACAAATTTTTAATTATTTCAAGAATGCCAGTTGGTTTAATAACAAGTTGCAAAATCAATATCTAGATCATTTTGGGAAAGTAGACGTGTGTCCGTTACATGCTAGATAGTTTGTATTCAATAAATTTGTTAAAAAGTTTGTTGGTTAAGTTTATTTATAAGAATGATTTAAATTATGGGATGACTGCTCTTGTTGTTAGGAAATTTTTTATACACTTCAAAAATTTGAATACGATAGATTTTCAAATGTAAAGTACATTTTCCTTGTGTACTTTTAGATCTCTACCTAAAACATTTTGATTTTCAAAATTGAGCACTCTCTTATGTGATTATTGGAAGAAAGATGTTCAAAACAGCATATTTTTATGATTTGCTCTACGTTCTAGGGAAAAGAAATCGCTAAGTCGTGAAATGCACGGAGAGTAACACTTTCGGTTCGTCACGTATATCGCATCAAGTCCTCTTGTAATCATCGTTATAACCGACGTAACGCAACATACCGATTAGGACAATTACGTCATCAGCTTAAATCAATGTATTCATTGGTCAGCTATTTTTATCTTTCCCTTGGTATAAAACCTGTTCAATAATATTTTGGTAGCAGACCGAGCAGACCGAGCAAACTGAAGTTTCGATAGAAAGGAAAAATCTTGCATCTGTTACGGTCTTGAGAACTGCAAGGAAATCACTGAAATATGCAGAATCTAAAACTTGTGGTTATAGGAGATGGCGGCGTGGGGAAGTCTTGCTTTCTTATCAGTGCTACGACCAGTCGATTTCCTGGCGACTATGTTCCTACAGTTTTCGATAACTACAATGTAAATCTCCCAGTAAACGGCTCTCCCTGCTCGGTTTCTCTTTGGGATACCGCAGGGCAAGAAGATTACGATCGTCTGAGGTTTCTCTCTTATCCTGGAACAGACGTATTTGTTGTGTGTTTTGATGTGGCAAATCGAAGTTCATTTGAAAACGTGAACGAAAAATGGGTTCACGAGGCGCGTTACTACGAACCCGAGACTCCAATCCTCCTGTTGGCAACGAAGACGGATCTTCGAAACAGCAGGTTTGTCAAGCATTTTTGTCAGTAACGAACGATTCTAGTCCATCTGGCATAGGAACTCCTGGCACCTTAAAGACGAAGGCGCGCTATAAAGAGAGAGGTTGTCAACCAACCGTCGTGTGATGTAGAACTCTTAGGCCCTGTTTACAAGCAGGTAGGGTAAGCCTAGTGCTAGGGTTACCCTGGCAGGAGGGTTACCCTAACGCTCCCACATTTCTTCTTTTTTTCATCGACGCGTTTACAAGGCAGCTAGGGTTACCCTAGCACTAGGGTAACCCTAGCTGAGCGCTAGGGTTACCCTAGTGCTAGGGTAACCCTAGCTGCTTTGTAAACGCTCTGCTGGGGATAATTCGCCTACCCGGGACAACTTTTTACTTGTTTCCAGACCCTTTGAACATTGATAACAATGCGTGCAGTTACCAAGCATAGTTAAGTTGTCCTGGGTGGTAGGGTAACCCTACCTGTGAAATTTTGCTTGTAAACCCGCGCTATCTTTGACCCACCTGCTAGGGTAACCCTAGCACAAGGGTTACCCTCCTTGCTTGTAAACAGGGCCTAAGAGTCAAGTCAGCTTGAGCTGTAGCTAATCCAAAGCAGTGAACAGCGGGCACATTCCTCAAAATTGTTTTATGTTTTCATCGCACTACAAGAATTTTTGAGATTTGTATTTCCCTTCTCCAATGGAAACTGTCGTTATTTGTGGCGGTAAATTTGAAATCGAAGTAGGTGGTTCGCATGTTACATCATTGCCACCATGCTGGTGGAAGTAAACATCTCATTAGCTCCCTTTGTTCCCCTACCAGGCACCTAAGGGACCTCTTCTTTTATAGCGTGCCTTTGTGTTTAAGTTCTCAATAGCAATTCTCCCTTCCAGCTGGATTATGATAGCTTTCCTAATGGTTGAGAGAACTTGACGTTTCATCAAAATCACGCTTGGCCGAGAGGTTTGTCTTTCTCATCACCTGTTAACTGGATGATGCTCCTATGCTGTAATGCGTTAAGGCAGCTGTGTAAGTGTGGCGTTCCACCTAAAGACATCGTTGCCATATACTGTGCACTTGTAAGATCTATGTTGGAGTACGCGTCTGCTGTGTTTGCTGACTTGCCAAAGTACCTGGAAAACGTACGTCCAGAAAAGGGCTCTTTCTATTATATGGCCTGACCTTCCATATGATCATACACTTGAAAAGGCCGCCATTTAGACCTTGTTGGTGCGCCGTGCAGCTGTATGCGAGCGGTTTATTCTTAAAATTCGCCGAGGTCACCCCTTATACCCCCATATTCATGAGCGGGTACTTCACAGCACAACGCAAATGTGTCTGCGATCAGGCAAATCTTCTCACCGCACACTTGTCAGAACTGAGCGTCTTCAAAATTTCGCTACCGTTAAGTATCAACCTGTGTAAAGTATTGTGTGTATTTATTCATTTAGGTTTCCAGTGTGTATATTTTTAAAACTGTACCAGTAATTCAGCCTTAGGCTGCAAGTGGTCCGAAATAAACTATATTATTATTATTATAATGAGAAGGAAATATCTAATTCCACCCTTGCTTTACTCACTGTTTGATCCTACATGCAGATGTCAGTATTTGTTTTCCCAGTTGTATCTTATTGAAGTATTTTGGAAACTTGTACCACACCTATCTTTCAACTGCCAGTCAGTTGCAACAAAGAACAAACCGTGCTGGTGCATGAAGAGTTGAGGGTAGGGGGGAGGGTGGGAGTTGGGGAGTAGGGGGGGAGGATGGAAGTTGGGGAGTTGGGGGAGAGGGGTATAAGGGATATGCTCCCTTGTATGATGCAGAGATGCACTTTTAGGCAGAGCATGGTAGCCAGCCTTCTGAAGGATGTGACGCATGTCTCTCTGCCTTCTAGGAGATTTGAGGCAAGGTGGGTGAGGTTTGACAGAGGTCTGGCACTAACAATTGACAGTCCTACTGGTAGACCCCTTGTAGCCCTCTTGCTTGCGTTGCTTAAGGGGGCAAAGAAATGCTTGTGCCAAAGTACTAAAAAGGAGGTTCTGCTTTCAGGCTAATGCTGAGTGAAACTAGAGAATGTAGAATTCACAGATTTTGCAGATGAAAGAAAAAAACCCTTTCCATTAATGTTTATTTATGTCTCACAGGTCCACTGTGTCTACGAGAGAAGGAATGGCTCTTGCTGAAACACTTGGAGTGTCTTATGCAGAGTGCAGCTCCATTACAAACACTGGAGTGCAAGAAGCTCTGAATAAAGCTGCAGAAATGGCTGTTAGTTTCAATACCCAGAGCAAAAGTTCAGCATCAGCAAGAGTTTTGGGCTTTTTTAAAAGGAAAAGCAAAAATTCCACATCAGTTAAGGATCAAGAAAATCTTCCCCCTGAACTACCACCAGCAGGTATCAAAAGCTATATTTTCTGTTTTAGTTGGTGAAACACTAGACAATTCTATGATTTTGTATTGAGTTGTAAAGTACGTGCATCTTTGCTGACTGGCATTTCCTGCTGGGTTTCCATGGAGAGCTCTCCTTGCTTCTTGCATGTTTCATCACAATATCTTAAGAACTGATCTTTTTACTATTAATTTGTCACAGGTGGTGGCTGTTTTTAACAGTAAGATGATTAAATGGTTTGCTATCTTCTTTTTAAAGGATTTGCTCCTCATGTGGAGGTACTCAGCTCAACATTTGCCAGTGAATGGAATTGTATGATGTCTGACACAATGAGTGCAGATGTAAGATTTGTATTCTCTGATGGAGAGTCTCTGGAAGCTCATAGAACTGTTCTTATTGCTTCCTCCTCTATCTTCAAGAATGTTTTGGTAGGAAAAATGTCTGCAAACCATAAATCTTTCCAGTACATCTTTGAAGATGTTTCATGGATTTGCGATGAAGCAGATAACTGCCTGAATCTTCCTCACATAGAAGGAAAATGCCAGGGCAAAGGTAAAACTGTAATAAGGTTGCATGAGAGCATTACTAAAGGTGTTTTCTCAGAAGTTTTGTCCTTCCTTTACACTGGATCACCCAATCTATCAGATGATGACGACAAAAACTTTATTACAGAAATTCAAGATGTTGCTAAGAAATTTCAAATGGCATGGTTGATAGATACCTGTACAAACATTCTGTCTGGAGATTCATTCCTTAATCCAAGTATTGGCACTTGGCTAAATGACAACACAGGACAAACAGCTAAAAAGTTGTTTCTGAACAAGCCATTTTTAGCTGATGTCAAGTTCTGTGTTGAGGGCATGGTGGTTTATGGACACAAGTTGATATTGAAAGCAAGGTCGGAGGTCATGGCAGCTATGTTGGGTGGGGCCTTCAGAGAGAGTGACTTGGATACAGAGGTAAGCATATGTTTAGAAGCTTGTTGATTCCAGGTTTACAGTCATTGGGCAGAAATCTGAGATTCTGTAACTTACAGTAGGGATGGAAAAAACAAGGATTAGGTAATGTCTCTAGGTTCAATTAAAGGGAGAAGATTTAATGTAACAAAAACTTTTCAATTTAGTGGGCTGTACAGTGAAATGAAGCTCATTAAATTGACTAGTCATGGTGCACATACTAACTGAGAGGTATGATAAATAGGTTTATAACAGATTTTACTTCCTACAACTTATATTGATTCCTTAAAGATTGAGATTAGAGACACTACCCTGCAAAGTTTCTTGGCACTGCTGGAGTACCTCTACACTGACCACGCCCCTATAGAGGAGGGAGATTCAGTAGAAATAATGGTTTTAGCAGACCGATTCTGTCTTCCAAGACTTGTGACAATGTGTGAGTTGTACACCACCAAGAAAGTTGATTCTTTGATACAGAAAAGAGTAGCTGATGGTACAAAAGATGTAATAAACCTCCTCCTCACATCACAGGTGAGACCCAAGTTTATTCAGAAGAATACAATGGCAGGAATTAAAAAAAATTCATTGTCCTTATTGTTGCTTAAAAATTTTTAATTTACTTAATGATTCAAATGAAAGAAATAGAATTTGGCAATGGCATATTTATATAGTGGTTCTTCATCCGGTGCTTTGATTCTCAGTCAAAATGGAATTTGGAATCACAATGATGGTTTTTTTGGAGTACAGTCGAACCTTGATTATTGGGACTCGGCGGGACCTCAGTAAATAATCCGGATAATTGAGAGTCCAGATAATCAAAAATATGAAATAGATAGAAATGTAAACAAAAGGTATACAGCAAAGAAAACATTTTAATTGTGAAATCTACACAGCTTGTATGTACTACAAATAAAAACTTTCAATTCAAGCTTGAAATTCCCTTGGCAACAAAACAATTGAGCTAATCAGATATCAGCTGAATGATTTGTGAATTTGAGTTTTCACGATCACGACTAATTAAAGTTCATGAAAAAATTGGGACCAGAGATAAAAGTCTGGATAATCAAATAGTCTGGATAATGAAATAGTCTGGATAATCAAGGTCCGGATAATCAAGGCTCGACTGTATGGAAAATCATAGAACCTGGCATGGGGAAAAGCCAACTTAACCCAGGTATAACAGCAAATTCTCTCAACTTATCCCTGTAGAAATGAGAGCCAATGGAAGATAAAAATTTCTAATAATAGCTTGGAAGTTATAGAGCTAATTGATTGTTCCTTACTTAAGTGACAATTTCAGGTTCAGTCACATTATTTTCACTTTTGGAAAATAGTCTTTGTTTAGGAAATGCAGTCTGGAGCAATTTCCAATAATCTGTGTGAAGAAAGTAATGAGATTGCAAAGGTTCTGCTTCACTTTGCCATTTGATTGGTCCAAAAAACTTGCGCCACTTTTTTAACCAATCAGATTCAAAACAAAAACCAGTCATGACTTGTGTTTTCCTGCACTTTAGCCAGTTCGCAAGTGTTTTCATTTCAAGTAACTAGTTCTCATTGGGGTGTCATTAATGTTTTCAGCAGGAGGGCAAATAGTTTTCTCAGGCGGGCAAAACTTTTTGAGCTGAACTTCTTTATAGGATAAACTATCCTCCAGGTCATCAAACCAGGGGGGGCAAAACTGTCCTCGTAACTGGTCAATTTGCCTGGTGCCTGGCACCTAATGAAACCCCTGCCTATACTTTATTGGTAGTTGTGATTGCTTTAGTTTTAGTTGTTAAAACACTCACTTGAAAAGTGCTCTTATTAACCGCCTCCCGGTTAGCTCAATGGATAGAGCGCTGGACTGTTGTGCAGGAGGTAGAGGGTTGGAGCCCCGGCCGGATCAACACTCAGGGTCTTAAAATAATTGAGAAGAATTTGCTACCTTTCTATAACATCAAGAAATGGTTAGATATTCTAGTCTTCTTGGATAGGGACGAATAAATGGAGGTCCTGTCTCCTGCAGGGTTGGGGGTAGGAGACGTTAATTTCCCATGCACAAGATTACTGTGTGATGGACGTCCTCCTCTGGGGTGGGATGGGTGGGATATTGGGCGCACTTAATTTGGAGCCTCACTCTGTTGTGCGACCCTCACCACACTCTGGTGAAAGTGTTTAAATTAAATTATTGGTATTTGCACTGTAGCTAACATAAATTTTTTTTTATTTGTCAGGCTTACAATGCTAAACAGTTGGCTGACTGGTGTCTTCATTTCATTTCTACTAACTTCTCAGTGTTTGAATCAACTGAAGAGTTTGAACTTCTTCAAGGAGATAACAGGAAACATGTAACTGAACATCGATGGCCTCCTCTGTCTTATTTACAAGCACTAGAAGAATTTGAGCAAAGAGCCCCGCAATCCAAGCTTGCCTCCAAGTGTAAAGTGATGTGAAATATATACTACTTGTAAATCCAAGCAATATATTGGAAAATGCTTTTGTAACTGAACTAAGAGAATTGGAAACTGTGTGGATGAGCCTTTTCAATTACTTAGAATTTTATTAGGCGTAGAGTTGCTTAAGCTGCCTTTCCTAAACCCTTTAACTCCCAGAAGTGATTAACATGAAAATTCTCCTATGATGTCCTTACATTATCTAGTAAACAGGTAATGAGAATACTCAGACTTATCAGGTTAAAGTTATTACCTTGATCTAACCCCAAATTCTCGTAACTAATTCACAAGGAAATGTGTAGCAGCTAGAGGAGAGAATTAACAATTAGATCTTGGGAGTTAAAACCTGATAAGTTGGGAGTTTAACCTGATAAGTGACTATGGCTCATACTAATATGTTTATGACACAAATGCTTTGAAAAATATCCTGGAATAATCTTATTTCAGAGAAATACAGTAAGATCAAAATGGTTATGTGATAAAAAACTAAATGTTATTGTTTCATATATCAGAAAAGTAGAGAAATATGAGTGAATAAGCTGCATTATCTCCTGCAAAAATATTGAAACTTGCTCTGGAAATAGCTCTCATGAACACCAGAAACCTAATCCCATCTCTTTTATCACCAAGAATTATGACTGCACTGGTTTCCACAGAGAGGTCTTGCATCTATTATTTAACAGAGTTAAGCATCATTTCCTTAAGAAGTTCTAAATCCATCTTTGTAATTAGTCGTACATTGACAGGTTTTTGTAGCATTCGACGCCAATCAACCACCATCTGTCCTCGAGTCAATCCCTCCTTGAGTTCAACTGTGGCATGAACTGAGGTTTCTTCCTGAACAAACTTTGGTAGTAAAGCTGCACACAGTGCAAATGGATCGCAAGTTATAAATTTACCATCTAGTTCCTCTTCATATTCTTTTATCTTTGTTGAAATTTTTCTCATGAATTCTGCTCGTTTGGTACCAGTTCCCACATAGCGCTCGAAAAACTCCCAATCCAAAGGGTGCTCTAAACAGGTCTCCCATGATACCAGGGAAATTGGACATTTAAACTGATTAAGCAGTATGTGTGCCGCTTCAGGATCAGCACCAAAGTTGAATTCTGCTGAAACCCAGTGATTTCCTTTGCCATGAATGCATCCTCCTAGTACAAATACCTCTTTGACCTTTGTTGTAAATTCAGCATCAAAGTTAGAAGCTAAAGCAATGTTGGTCAGTGGGCCAAGAGCAACGATAACAATTTCGCCAGGGTTCTCATTTACAAGTTGGACTAGGGCCTGAGTGGCATGGGTTTGTTGAAGAAGACTCATATCTGGTTCTTTAATATCAGTGGCATCTCCAAGGCCATCAGAACCATGGTATAATGGTTGCTCATAGGCAATTCCTAATGTTGAAACACATACGTCCAAATAAATTAAGGAAATGTTACAACTCTTATTTTTGTAGTGAACAAAAAGAACAAGTTTTTTTAAAGTGCACATCTCAAAGTGGTAGTGAACTTTCTGAACACAAGGGAGTCAGTTACAGATATACAAAAATTGTTTTGACCCTTAAACTATAATTGAAATAGAATACATATTGTGCTAATGTGTCAATCACTTCAAAGCTTCAAACCCCCCCTCCCCCATGTGAATTGACGTGATCTAGACTAACCAAGCATCAAAACTGAGGTGGAGGGGAAGTTAATGTAGGGATGAGGTAGGATAATTAATTGCTCTTTGCTTTCACAGAAACTTTCCCTTCCCATTCTGTCCATGCAAGCTACATCTAGACAGGGAATGAAACTTAAGTCACTCGGACTAAAAGTTGTCCATGCATTGTTTATGGACAACGAATCTGGATAAATTGGAAACATGCAAGTGGTGTTGTATATTAAAACAAAAGAGCACCTCACTCAATTAGTCACGTCAACTAAGTTCGAATTAAAATGAAATGATGATAAGAAAAATTAAAAGCAATCATAAAAAGTATCTTTAAAGGTTCCATTCCCGTTGCAATCTCGTGAAATTATGGGAGCACCACTTTGTTGGGAAGGGCTTGCAGTTTGAGTCCCAGGCTGGAAAATAGAGATTTACAATTCTCTGTAAGAATTGGAAAATTTGGAGTACGTCTCATTATTCCATGAGTTTTCAAAGGATTTCCACGAAAAATTGTCTTAATGTTTACCAAACTGAACCTGACTGATCGCACTGTGCCATGACGTTGATTTTTTTCATTTAGTTTGATTGAAAAATTTGGAAAACCGTGTCCACGTTGAGGTGGTCCATTCCATTTGAGTTTTGAATTACCTCTTCTCTAATTGCAGCTCCACGCGGTTGCAGTGTTCTTCACGATCGGATATTTTTTCTTTCCTTGAATTACACTACATGTATAACCCTTATACGTATACGTTCAAAATAAATCAGGGAATTAAGTTAGTATCTGAATTAACTGTACCCAGTATGGATCTGTGTGCCCCTTTGTACACTGGTATGCCTGTTCGCTCGCAGGTCTCGAGGATCTTAAACACATTTTTGGTAACCTGATCAACGTTTGCGTTGCCACAGGTACAAGTGATGGCTAAGACGTCAATCTCTTGAGATAGTGCTATCATGATAGCTTGGGCATCATCGATACCACCGTCACAGTCAATTATAATCTTCATTTTCATCTTTACTGTCTTCCTTCCGAACTCTTCTTCCCACGGGACAAGCGCTCTGGAGACTGGGACGGGTGTATCCATATGTATGGGGGGCGAGGGGTGGCATGGTGGGTGTAGAAATAAGGATGAAATGGAAGGCAACCCGTTTCATAGATCCTGTGAAACGGCCTCTAGACCCTCTAGTATTCTCCAGTCTTTTTCGATAATGAAGATGCTACAGTTTTCTTGATGATCAAAACTAAAAAAGAAGGAAATGTACACAGTTTTTCGATAACACCTACGGAGTGATCCCACGATTACGAGAAGCAAAGATTGCAACGGGTGTGGGGTAAGTGGGGACTGAACACGTGCGAAACAAATATGGCGGCCACCTTCAAGTTAAAATTGTTGTGTGGTTGTGGCTTTAATACCTCCGGTTTTGAGGAACACTTAGAAGTAATATCATAGAAAATTGCGGAAAATTTCCCACGGGTGTTATTCAAGTCAATCGAAGGGTATTTTTACGATGTACTGGCGTACTTTGAGCTTTCAAATTACGCGCTGTTTGCGCCTAGTAACTGATTTCTCCAGGACACGAACAACTCTGGTAAACTTGCGACGAATTTCGATAAGGATGCAGCCACGTCGATTGTCTAGTACTTTGTCTGAAGCAGAAAGAAAGGAAGATTCTAAAGACAGCGACGAAGAGCCGAAATCCTGGAAAGAAAATCCAACCCTGAAATACTGGGTTCTTGGCTCACTGGGAATCTCTGGCACTGTTTATTACTATGTCTACAGAAATCACGAAAAGAAACGACTGCTAGTAAAACATTTGCCATCAACACCTAGTCATTTCGTACTTCCCCGTGAACGAGATCTCTCCGCTCTGTCTTCCCTTCATAGTCAGTTGAAGGGAAAAGGATCGTTGACTGTCCTTCATATTGTTGGCTGTCCAGGGTCTGGTAGAACAGAACTTGCACGAAAATTTGCTGAGAAACTCGCCAGAGAGGAACAAGAAAAGTACACGTTTCTTCCAGGAAATCTTTTCTTTGGAACTTTGAATGGTTCATCGGAAGAAAGCCTTCTTTTTGATGTTAAAAGGTTTGCAATTTCTGTTGGATGTTTGGAGAGTGATTGGACACTGAAGGCTGGTGAAGGGGTGAATTTCTCCAGTCTGTCCAAGGAAGAGCAGCTAGACTGCTTTGTTGATGCTGTTAGGGAAAAACTTAAGGACAGCCAAGGCTGGATTATAATTTTGGAAAATGTTAAAGATGATGAAGTTATTCACCGCTGGTTTTCCACTGATTCATCAAAAAGTTGGGGTAATGGAACAGTTCTTGTCACAAGAAATGGCCATGTGAACAGAGATGTAATGATTAGTAATACTTACATTGTTGATGAAGGGTAAGAAACTGCAGGAAAACTAAATACATTTAAATCTAAATGGTTTCTCTAAGTACTTTTCTGCAGAATATACTTTGGCAACGAGCAGCGCTGCAAGACAGACAAGGGTACTTAAAATTTCCAAAACTGGGTTTTTTTTTATTAACTTGTAAGTTCCCAAGCCATTTTTGGTCACAATCAAATCAGACTCTACATTTGTCACTGTTTGTAATTTAATCACTACTGGTATCACTCCATTGGTAAATAAGGTAATGTGGTCATTCTGTTTAAAACATTTCATCTCTTTTCTTTTCTTTTAGGTTGCTTATGGATGATGGGGTAGAACTTCTTTCACAGTTAAGTGGATTGGAAGGAAACAAGATGACTGTTGCAAAAGACATTGTGACAATTCTAAAGAGGATTCCTCTGGCTCTCTCATGTGCCGGTCATTACATGCAATCAAAAGCTTTTAAAAATCCCAGCTATTCCAGTTTAGACTTTTTAAGTGAGTTTAAATCAGAGCTGCAGAACTTCACAAAGGCTAATGGGGAGACAGAATTAAGCCCCTTATATGTCATGGTTAGCATGGAAACTAAAAACCTTGTGCAAGAAAATTTCCATCTTCTACACGCATTTGATTTTCTTGGAACCTGTACACCCAATTGGCCAATACCAGTTACCCTGATTGCTCTACATCTAAGGTCGCCAGATTTTAACCTGCCCCCTGTGGTAGGCAGTGGACCTGCTCTGCCAAGCCAAAAACCCACTGAGGTTAAAAAGGAGAATAGCTCAGAACAAGAGGTAGAAGAGATGTTCCTATCAATCAAGAAACTGGCCAAGAACTTGGAGAACTTTTTAACAGCAGTGAAAGATAACATTAATGCTATCAAAGCCATGCTTAACCCTGAGGTGCCTGATATGCCACAAATGTTGGATGGAGTTGTGGAGATGTTAAAAGCTTGTCCATTAGTTTCTGTTAGGAGAATGGAGCCCATGGGTGAGAAAAGTGTTTTTTTTTTTGTTTGTTGGCTTATTTAGAGTTAAAAGTAACAAATGTCACCTTTCTACAGTAAAATGACCTACTATTGCAATTTTTATTGTTACATAACTTAATTGTTCTCCTTTTCAGGCAGTAAACAATAAAATTTACTGTCCTTAGTATTGGTGACTCTTATAACTGCCTAAAAATTTCCTGGACTTTTTTGAAAATTCAGTAAGGAGAAGCATTGGTCAACCAGTTTAAAAATTTATTTTACCTGTTGTGCTTAAAATAAGATAGAACACTCTATCTTACACTTTGATTAGGTACTAAGAAGTGGCCATCCTTGTTCCCAGGGTCTCGTCTTTCTGCTCCAGGGGGTGGGAAGATGAGAGGCCCTGGGAATGAGTTTGATAAGTGGTTAAGAGAGTTCTCAACCTTATGACTCTTAGGAGTGATCATTATGTAAATTTGCTTTGTAATTTGATACACCTTCGAGGGGATAGGCAATGGAAATTAGGATCTTATTTGAATGTGGATTCTTTCAGTTAATAGTCCATTTTATAGTTGCTTACTTGGTTGCCAAGCCTTTGAACAGGAGAGAGGCTAAGGGTGACCTTGTTGTGTTACAAAGGTTGATGCTTTTCAAATATAGATTACTTTATCATTCTAACCAGATACTGGTCTCTATCAAAACAAGGTCACCTTCAACCTCACTCCTAATCAAAGGCGTGGCAACTAAGTACACAACCGTAAAATGGCCAATTATTGACCACTTTCAAAAATGGCTGCCGGATTAATATTCTTTTGTTTAGATTTAAATTAGCCTTTCTGGCCTCGCTTGAGATAATGTATTCTTTTGAATTTTGTACTAGAGAACGAGGCCAGAAAGGCTAATTTAATATTAAACAAAAGAATATTAATCCGGCAGCCATTTATGAAAGTGGTCTATACAACTAGTTATTTGATTTATTTCTAACCAGGGGTGGACACGGTGGTAGTAAGTCCTTTGGTGCACTCAGTGTTCCAGCAACTTTTCTTGTCCCGGACGATGGAGCAGCTAGAGGCGGAGTATCTAGTCCAGGCAGAAGAACAACACAACAAAAGCTCGTGGTTTCGCCGGCTTTGGAGTTTTGACGGTCAAAGATCACTGCAAGAATATCGCAATTCCCTTGGTGAAGTCACTCAAGAGGAAGCTGTGAATTTGCATGAAAATTTGTCTGATAGCGAGCTCCTTCCCCTCTGCTCCGGGCCCAATGTCAGTGGTTTGTTGCAGGAGAGTGAGTCACAGATCAAGGAGGAATTTAGGAAGATAAAGACTAGTGATGCCGTTCGTCACTGTCAACAGCGCACGGCGCGTATTTTGAAAACTATAAACGGAGTAGCTTCCGTTTGCGGCCAAGACAATCAAACACGGACTCTCGCCAGACTCCTCAAGCCTCATCTGGATCACATCTTAGCCGCTAGTACTTCCAAGAGCCTGGGACCCAAAAGTCGTGCTCATGCCATCTCGGCCGTAGCCTCCACTGATGCTTCCTTTGGGAACTTAGAGTCCAGTAGGAGACTTCTAGAAGATGTTCTGTCCATTGAAACACAACTGTATGGCGACTCTAGCTTGGAGGTAGCGTCTACTTTGACACGTCTAGCAGATGTGTGCAGCTCTTTGGACGACGCACAACGATGTAGAGAACTTCTCGAGAGAGCGATTCAAATTTACGAGTCGCAACGAAGGAAATTCGGGGAATACAAACAGCCTCTTGACTACGCGCGAACCCTATCAGCCCTAGGCGCTACCTATGGAGGGTTAGGCTTCAAGGAGCGAAGCCGCGACTATGTTGAGCGAGCCTTCTCTTTCATGCAGTCAGCGGCACCCATCAGCCCGGACGAAGTTGAAACGCGCCGGTTCACAAGCGACGTGGCCAGCACACTCACTGATTTGGGGCATGCGTATCTTTCGTTGGGTGAAACGACGCAAGCGCGGCGGTTCTTAGACATGGCTCTGAATGGACAAAGAAATATTCACGGCGATGAACATCCTGAAGTTGTACGCACTTTGACAGTTCTTGGGATTGCTTATACCATGCAGGGAAACTGGCCCGAAGCAAGAAAACTGAGGAAGGAAGCCGGAAAAATTCAAGCAAAACTCGATGCCAAGCCATTGATGTGAACATCTTGAACTGGGCGAATGAACGGGGTGATGTCATAAACATACTGCGAGTTGTAAAACAAAACTCTTGTCGGTAAATTTATCCACACTTGTGAGAACGATCGATCTAAACAAAACTGGTGGCAAGACTCTCTTGCTGCGTTGTAAACGAGTAGATCTCGATGACTTGGCCCAAATTGATGAAAAGCTACGGGAGATCGTAAAGGAATCGTTTCCCTAGACAGCTTGGTTCACTCTGGATAAATGTTTAGATAATTAATTTGGTTCGGTTTAGTGATGAGGACAACGCTATTACAAACTTCAAACTGATCTGAACCAGTCATCAAGTTTTACTTTTCCTTACCGTAGCTCTGGAATTGCAGAGCTTTTAATTTGAAAGGAAATTTTTAATCGCATTATAATGAAGTTTTTACTGCCGCCTTTTTTTTTTGCCTGGGTTGTGTTGAGACTTCATACCTTTTGGGTGCGACTTATATATCTTATTAACCAAGCGCGAGGGCCGTACTGGGAGAATATCGGCCCGAGGTCTTGACAGTACGGACCGAGCGCAGCGAGGTCCGTACAAAAAAGACCGAGGGCCGATATTCTTCCAGTACCGTCCCGAGCAAGCTTGGTTAATAAGAGATTTATTAGACGACTGAAGTTCAAAGGGACACAAGTGCGGTATCATTCGGGACCATTCGGGACAGTACCCGGTCCAATACTTAGAGAATATTGGACCGGCAATAGAGCATTTTGATTGGTTGATTTTAGTTATTGGCCCTCTGACTGCCCGAGTCGTGTAATAAAACCCTTTACGCCCCAATATCAGTATGCATATTCTCCATAGTGTTATGTATATATTTCTTACAGTTATGACAAGGAGAATTTGTTGAACAATGAAAACCTTCAAAGGGAGTAAGTTTCTAAAGAAACGGTGGAGCCGCGTCGGCGGGAATAACAAGGTCCTCATTGGGGTTTTATAATGGTTGGTTGATAATGTAAATTGGCCACCGTTTTAATACTCTTTACGGTGGCCAATTTATATTATCTACTCAGTTGATAAAACCCCAATGAAGACCCTATAGTTGGTGATCATTTTCTTTATTCACTGCATGGAGAAATTAGATGGTAGTAACCAAGGGTGCCACTGGTCATTGTTATAACACTTTTAAAACAGGAAAAGGAAAAAAGTTGCAAAGAAACGACGAGAATTCAAGAAACAGAACTGGCAAGCAGCCTGAAGCGCGCGAAAACGCGACCAACCATTGTGATTGGTGTTGGTTTGTATCCGATTAAACAAGACAGTTTTGTAGATTGCTGTAGACCCAACGCAGAACTAAGAAAGTGAAACCGATGCTTTCTCGGATTGCTTTCGACACAATTGAAAATTGATCCGTGTAAGATGAGTTCCCAACAAGGAGAATTTGTCAACAATGAAGAGCTTAGGAGTTAAAGAGGTGATACTTTTGGAATTAGTGGTTTGCTGGTAATACCGTTGTCTGTATTTAGCGCATTTGTTTGTTTTGTGAGTAGAATGGTTAGACGTCGCATGTATTTCTTACGTGAGTTGAAATCTGGGGATTTTCGCAATTGGGAATACCTTATATGGAAGGCCCTTTCTGGGGATTTAGTTATTTCCTCTTTCCTTTCTTTAAAGGTGTAGCCCCTTAAGTAAACTTGACCGAATGTTATCGAATTGTCGGTCAAGAGAAAGTTTCCCAATTTATCTCGGACTGCGCAAGTTCTTCTTCTGTATTTTGGCTCATAACAGGAAATAGCTCCAAGCTGCTTCCCTTTTTTTAAAACGCATAGCTATTTGTAGAATAAGTTCTTCATAACATTAAATGCACGATAAATACACCGTTTAGGCAAATTCATCAAGCGCTTTATTTTTCGTTGGGTTCAATATGAATAAGTTAGTGTCGAGACATGTAGGGCTGCGAAGTGTTTGGAACGTGTATCGACCGCGAGATGGGGATATTACGCACCAGTTTTCCGCTTTCTCTCGCCCTTACTCTTCTTTTAACTTTCAACCGTTTGGTCTCAGAGCATGTAGTCTTTGTCATCTCCTTAGATGGGAGCGACTTTGTTAATTCTTCCTCGAAAAAACTTGCGAGATCTCCCGTTCGTGTAATCATTGTTTGTTGTTGGTGAGGTTTTGTGAATGACGGAAGCAGTAGAGGATGAGCTCGGGCTTCCGTGGCATCTTGGACCGCTTTTAGAATCTTCAGCTACTTTTGATTTCACCGATTTTCTTATCTTCTTCTCCATTAGCGGTCCATTTGGAGCGCGTGTCCCGTCTTCTCGATGCACCTCTTTCTTCTTCAGTTGCTTTTTCTTTAAGCTTTCATTGGCAAGCTGCTCTCTGGGTTTGAGTAATTTGGAATACATCCATTGCCACTGTGAAGGCCGGGGAGCGGGAAATGAAAATTTACGTGCTCTTTGAGGTGCTAATAATCCGGGATACTCTCTTGCCACAGATCTGTATCCGCCATTAGAACTTTTACCTCTTCTTGAATATCTCTCATTTCTCCAATTTGTGGGACTTTCAACCGGTGCGAGAAAATAAGAATGCATGTAACCGGTTTGTTGGCCCAATCCAGTTATTTTCGTGTGTCTGGGCAGACACTTTTTCCCGCGGACCTCCAAGGTGAAGGATACCTGTGACTGGTCCTCTGCAGCACTTGGCGTATCACACTCGTCTTCCGATTGACTTGATAATGAATCTGATGACCATTCATCATCACTACCGGAGTAAGACACAATGTCTAGGGCTTCAACGCTGCATGACTCTACCGCCTCTGCGGTGTCGATGTCCTGACTTAGCTCCTGCTGAGAATGGGACGAGCCCTTGTTTGAAGGGCATTTGAGATGGATCTTAACCATCGGTGTCTCCTCTATCTGTTCCTTGTCAGTTTCCTCGACTCCAATGTTCTTGCGATTTGCGCAAATCATCGAATGAAAGTTTCCCATCTTGGCGCGATTTAATTCTGACCGGATGTGAAACTGATTGAGTTTCTACGTTCCTTTGTGACGCGAGGTCATGACGTGCTTTTGACTTTCCTGAGCGCGCGCACGTTCCCAGACATATGACGTGGCGGACAAAGGTACACCGCAAGGGCGGTCTCCGTTCGTTTCAGAGAAAAGTTTAGATGTTGCCAATTAGTTTATGGAAAATACCTATGACACTCTAGGCCACGAGCAGTCCCTCTGAAAAAAAAAAATTGATGTTATCGCGCCGCGCGGAACTCTGGTTGGGAGGGGGGGGATCTAGGGAGGGGAGTTGGGTGTACGAAAAGTGAGAGTTCTGCACAGTGCGCTAAAATCATTTTTTTAAACTGATGTATAAAAAGTAGGGACTGCTAGTAATCGTATAGTACTCAGATTGGATATCTCGAGCGACAAGGGGCATGCACAAACTATGTGAGCGTTTGTGTTTATTGTTTTAAGGGGAATTTACTTGAGTCCAGATTCATGCGTGCCTCCCTAGATCCCTCCTGGCCGTCACATTCTTGAGGCGTGAGCAGAGTAAAAAGAAGAACCAGGAAGGAGCTGGCTACCTTTAAGCGTTTAAGTGAAGGGAGTTGAGAAGAGGGGGGGGGGGTGGGGAGAATTAATCTAAAATTGTGAAACTGACGATATTTCTTGATTTCCAACTTTTTTATCGACCGGAGCTTAGTAGGGCAAGTTGGATGTTTGTCGTTTCTTAAGGGGAGTCAAATAATGATATTTTGCGGTGATTAAAGTAAGCGTACTCATTTAGAACAAATTACATCACGAACAATCGTGGGGCAGTCATGCATGAGATTATTACTACTTTTAAAACATTCGAGTCTATAGAAAAAAAAAAAGGGATCGAAGTGTACAAATAGACTAGTTTCATTTCATATCGTTGTTTCCAGGGATAAATATTTTTTTCTCGATCATTTCGAAGTCCGATATTGCGAAATTTTACAAGGTAAATATCTTTCCGGAAGTTGTCGTTTTTGGCGCCGCAACGCGCCCATGCCCATATTTGGAAAGGCTTAATCAAACGTATTTCCGCCGCTTGGGCCTCCTAGCTCAAGAGGGCAGACGAAGTACTCCGCAGCTCAGAACGATCGTAAACGATGTGGAAGGTAATTGTGGTCGCTGGCAAAATCTTTAACAGAATAACAAACCATGCAGCGGGAAAATAAGTCGGATGAGTGGGTCAGACTTGTGTTGCGCCGATTTAGAAGTCAGGTGAGACTATGTATTTCGACTCGTACGGTTGTTTGAAAGTTTGCGTTCAAAGCCAGCTTGGATGTTTATAGTGTTTATATTACTTAGTCGAACTATAGATTTCAGAAATTAATTTTTTCTTGACATGGTCACCTTTAGAGCATGTAAATCTTGAAAATCGAAGTGTTTTCATTCATGAAGTGTCGCGTATTCCATTGATGCCATCAATACGTCTAAGATTACTCATTATCCGTTTTGGAATTACACGCACCATAAATTGCTCACTTGATTGCATTATTTCCAGGGCGATGGAATTTTAACACACACCAGGGTTCGACTTGCCTTTTCTTGTCGCGTTAAAATAATTTTAATAAAATTGTCCGTGAAAGCTCGCTAAACATTCTCACTTCGTCGAATCATTTGGGACCCGTTTGATGTATCTCACCTTTGCATGCTTGGCTGATTCTCTTTCCAAACTTCATAAATGATTCACGAAAGAATTTATTGAAGAAAATAACTTACGTGTCGCGTCGCGATTACGTAGTTGACACCGAGATGATGTTTTTGTGGTTTGCAGAGTATTGTGAATTTTCGTTCTTATGATAATATGATGTTACAACTACACGTAGGATGGTTTCTTTTGTCGCAATAGCCAGGTTTATTTGTAATCAAAAGGAGAGCCAGATTTACAAAATGCATGTTTTTGCCGGTGATTGAGGAGCGTTTCTATCTAACCAGGCTTTTGTTTACCGACTTACCTGTCAATTTATGTATCCATACATCATGATCGAATCAAGATTTAGTTATCAATTCTTCAAACTTTTGGTTATAGTTTTCTTATAATTTTAGATTAGAGAATTTGTGTAAAATCAAAGGATATCCCCTAATTGATATTGTTCTTACCTCTCCCAAGCTATCTGCTTGAAAATGTATAGTTATTGTAAGGAGAAGTTAATTTTTGGTTACTCCCGGGAGTGAAAGGGTTTACCTCTTTGCTACTTACCCTTGACATTTGCACCAACCATTAAGATGAAGACTTTTTGGCCAAAATTCCATGACTGAACTTGGAAAAAAAAGGGGGAAAGATTTCCATATATACAACCCCATACTTTTCTGAAGATCAGTTTAAAATGTTAATTACTTGGAAAAGGCAAGAAACTGACCATTTAGTTTTTGGTTTTCTCAAGTCATTGCGATATTTGGTTTAAAGAGTGATTCACTTACATTGGATTTCCTACTGATGCTGCAATTTCTTTTTTTGTATTCCAGCTTCCATATGAATCAACACGCTCTCAGAAAAATCATGAAAGTACAGAGCACATTAAGAACTGTGTTATTAGCCTCAGTGAACATAACTTTAGTATGGTGGTGGCAGAACTTGCTGGGTTCATTAAGGAACCATCCAAGTTGGTGAGACACAGTTTGTTCTCTTCTGTAGCAGTTAGACGAGTCTAGAGCCATTTTCCATTAAGTGTTAAAAAAAAAACAAAAAAACAAAGGTTGATCATTAACCACTGAGAACTCAAATGTAAAACAGGTTACCTACTTAAAGTGTGGGAAAATGTGAATGACCAAGTTTGGATTGGTTTTTAAGTTTTGCATTTGATTGGTGGATATAGTGGCACAAGTTTTATGGAGCAATCAGAGAGCAAAGTGAGGAAGGCACGGTGACCTCATGGTTAGTGCACTCCACTCCAGATTGACTGGTCTGGGTTCAAGCTCTGGCCAGGACATTGTGTTGTGTTCTTGGGCAAGACACGTTACTCCCACAGTGTCTCTCTTACCCCAGGTGTTTAAATAGGTACCAGCAATTTAATGCTGGGGGGGGGGGGGGGTAACCTTGTGATGGACTAGCATCCCATTGGAGGGATTAAAAATACTCCAACTTGTTTCATGCTATGGAAACTGAAGCTAAGTGTCAGCCTGATGGGCCACTTGGCTTGTGAACAGACTCTTTTACAGAACAAAGTAATGAAAAACCAAACTAATCCAGGGTCATTTTTGATACTCAATTGAAACCTTGCTTTAATAAAGTATCAACTTGTCGGCATGCATATTAATTTTTTAGAGTAGGCTGTATTGTGGATTTCTTATTGTAATCAAAGAAAGTTTTAGAAATGAAATAGATTTTTCATTTCCTTTTTAGTGTACCCTATCAGCAGAGAAGATGACCCTTGCATCACGATCCAATAGCATTACCATGGATACCATGTCCTCTTGTTTTGAAAAGGTAGACTGATTTGGAGAATGTTTTTTTTACTAAGCCCACTAAAGTGTTCATCCCATTGCAATTATTACTATTTAAACAATAGAGTGTTTCTGTCGAGGAACTATTAGCCTGCAGTGCCGGCATATTTTGGGCGCACGAGTGCACATTTTCGTATTTTTCCTTCCCCTCCCTCTCCCCCATTGCCCAGTTTTCCACTTAACACCTACTCCCTCGGAAAATATTTCCTCGCCCCAATCCTCCACAGTTACCAAATCTAAGATGGCGGCCCAATACGAAAATGTGGACTCGTGCGCCCAAAATACGCCAGCACTGCAGGCTAAGGAACTATCGGCTGATAGTTGCCCTGCGGAAATTTGATGTTCCTAAAACAAATATGCTAGTTTTAAGAACATCAAATTTCCAATGGGCAACTATCAGACCAATAGTTCCGAGACATAAACACTCTATTGTTTTTATTGTTCACCACTAAATTTTCTTCCAGGCCTACAGCTTGTCACAAATGTCAATAATTCGCAACCGTACATTGGCTAAATAATACGTTATACCTGTCAGAATTGAAAAGTCACTGTTTTTCCAATCTGCCTAACTTGGCGGCCATCAAACTATTCAAAACTTTTCACGGATGAGTACTATCAATCCAGGTATTTTCTGCAGACGGGCACTATCCATCCGGGTATTTTCTGTGGGCGGGCACTATGGGCTGATAGTGTCTCTCCACGGAGGAACACTATCATGTCACGTGATCCATTTAAACCAATAGGAACCGGAGAAAATTTAGTGGTGAACTATAATATTTGATATTGATCATGAGGATAGTATTAGCTCTATTAGTCAAAGTTATGTCTAAGGTATAAGTAAATAAACTTTTTCAGGTGGCTGGTACATGGGCTAATAATGTCCATGGCTGAGAGAATATCATGTGAATATCATGTGGGAATATCATTTCATATCATGTGTTGATAATAAATTGTGTTGACTTTTTTGTACTTTCTGGAGCAGCATTGGAGATCATCTTTTTAATGTCACTATCAATGGAATCTACAAAATGAGTTTTTTTTTTCTCTTTTATTAATAGTAATAAAGATGCATAAGTGAAACCCTTGAGCTTGTTTTTTTTCCCTGCTGGCTTTGTTTCTATACGACAGAAATAATGGAAGGACAAATATCCACATTGTGTGATAACTGGTGATTTTGCATCACACGATGGAAAGAAGCCAACAGAATTGTACAAAAATTTATGGATATTATAACGAATGATAGAATACTTTTAAAATAAAATTATATTTTATAAGCTCTCTAGATATTTGTGCAGGTGACATTTAATTTGCAAACATTGTTTAATGTTTCTTCAGAATCCAGAGAGATGTGCAGCACTGGCTGATGAAGTGTTGAATAAGCGCCTTCTTCCTGCAATCTGTCCGGTAAATATATTTGATAATTATTTAACAATTATTCCACGAGCGCGCGTTGGATATGAGATGATTGATAGCCAACGAGGCACATAGCACTGGGTTGGCTATAATCATCTCATATCCGACAAGAGCGAGTGGAATAATTGTTTTATTAAATACGTTAAATTAAGTTATTAAATTTTATTAAATTTTAGCTCCCTTTTAATTTTAAGCTGACACGTACGCTTACCATATTTGTAGATTATGGTATATTGCATTGGCTGATATACCATAATGGCTAAGTCAATAAAAAGTCTTGAATTGCATTATCCAATGATCTAGTTTTTAATAAAGCCATTTATACCTTTTGCATCAATATGTATCTTCACCATACTGGTCCTTACACATTATTCATTGGTCATGATACACTTCTTTTGTTGCTGACATCTTGTATTCTGTATTATCATGTTAGTTCATAACACAGTCTAATGGATTCCCTCTGGAAGCTGAACAGAAAATTCTAGCTGGCAAGGTACTCTCCCACATCAGTGTGCACCATTTCTCAGCCCTCTTTAATCGCATTGCAATCAGGTAAAATTAATACCAATGGTTAAATCTTATTAAATTATTTCTTGTTATTTATTGGGTTGATTCTACTTGTAGCTGTGTATATTTTTTCATAATGTATCAGCAACTTTTTTGTTACAAGAAAAAAAAAGGTATATTGCCATTCTGGCAGCAACAAAGTCACAAACATTTCTTTGATGTTCAAAACTAAGGAAATTATGAGGAATTTCATGAATTTATTTAACAAAATGATGTAATCTTTTTGAGATGTAATAAATCTCCTTTTAACTAAGCTTGTTTGTTTAAAACAGCTTGTTTGTTCAAAATAGCTTGTTCCTAACTTTGTTCCTGTGTTAGCATTCCAAAGATGTCATCTTTGTCTTGGTTGATAAAAGTGCAACTAAACAACTTGTTGCATACATGTATCTAGCCACTTGATCCCTTACCTGCTCTGTGATGCATGTGATCATTTCTTAGTATCGTATTCCTTAAACTGTACATTGCTAAACAGAAAGTTAACTACAAGTTGCAAGTTATTGCAGTCTGATTGACATGTCATAAGGTCTTCTGTGATCTGTTAGTTGTGAATATACATATAGCAGCATGCAGTCTCTTCATTTCATGTCAGAAAGAAACTGTTCTTTGATAACTCATTGCCAAGAACATGTCAGAAAGTGTGCAGAATTTAGTATACTGTCCAGTGGCGGATCTAGGGGAGGGGTCTGGAGGCCTGGCCCCCCTCCTTAGTTTGAGTAAAAAAAAGTCACAAGAAGAAGAGAAGCCAGCAATTGTACACAGTTAACAGATCTGCCCCCCTTAGTACATGGTCCAGAACTGCCACTGCTGTCTGATATGTTCCTGGGCAATATTGTGATTTATCTTGTTGTAAATCCTTTCCTTATGTTAAATGAAATTGATGTTGAAGTACATGACTGTATTTGTTGTTTCTTGTAGACTTCATGTGCTTGCCAATACTGAAGATAATTCTGATACTGGTGAACTTGAACTTATTCGACATTTACATGTGAATGTGTCTTCTCTTCAAATTCTGTTGCAAGGTACAAGAGTTGATATGATTAAATTGTGACTAAAAAATAATTCCCTACTGAGTTGAGTCTGTTTCTATTGTATAATCTGCCAACTTGTTCTTTGTCTAATGTGTTAGATTTGCTTTTCCAATGAATTCTTTAACCCAGGATTAAATATATCTTATTAAATGTTTTGTTGTATAGTATCACTGAGTATTTTTACAAGTTGTGCTACATTTTGATGAGCCAGTAGGGAGAGTCAAAATACAAACAACGAGTAAAAATACCTAGTGATACTACACAACAAAATGTTTAATCAGAGATTTATTATCCAACATGCCAAATTGTTATTTCAGTGTGGGTGAATTTTGCAGATATTTCTGGAGTACGAATATTGCATGACATTTGTACTCATCTCTTGCGCTATTTTTACTCTATGAAGCACATTTGGATAATTAAAGTTGATAATGGAGTCTGATTGTCAGGGGGGAGAAAAATCCTCGAAAGGACTATTTTTGGTAGTAGACACTGAATATTGAAAATGTCAGCTGATGTCATCAGCAAAGTCACCTAAATATTTGTTTGTTAGTCAATCATTGTAAGTGGGAGATGCAGTGGCCTTATGAGTAGTGTGCATGACTCCAGCCAGATTGAGAGGTCGGGGACTTTAGACCTGGTCGGTTTATTGTGTTGTATTCTTAGGCAAGACTCTTTACTCTCCCAGTGCCTCTCTCCACCTAGGAGTAGAATTGGGTAGCGGCGAATTGTCAGCAAATCTGATGAAATGCTGGGGTGTAACCTTATGATGGACTGGCATCCTATCCAGGGGGGGAAGTCATACTCTTAGTTGCTTCATGCAATGGAAACTTGGATAAACTCTGGCTAGATGGGTCACTTGGCTTAAACCTTTACACCCTAACATCAACATGTATATTCTCCATACTGTTTTCTATACATTTCCTTGGGTGTAGATGAGGAGAATTTGTTTAACAATCAAAAGCTTGTTTAGTTGGTGATCATTTCCTTTACTCTCATGACCGTAATGTTTGATTCGGGGGTGATATTGTAAGGAGAAATTAGATGTTAGTCACTTTTAGGGGTCATGGGGTTAAGTAAATACATTATCAAATGTTGTAAGCCTAGTTTGTGGCTTGTAATTCCTGTTTTCATATTACTAGGATTACTAATTAAAATAGTTCTTTCGGCTATTGGCATTTGCTGAAGTTGTTCTGATCAAGAAAATTGGCAAGATGTTTCACAACTACTCATCATTGAAAGGTGTCCAGTCCCTCAAACTGAACTGTAGATTTACACATTGTGCTGTACTGTAGAGTTAGTGGTCACTGATAATTACCATGTGGTCTTATTGTCATTTCAGAAAGCATTCAGGTATTCAGATCGTTGAAGAAGATTGGTCAACTAGCTTTAGTATCTGGATTGGAAAAGGTAGGTGTATTTTTATCATGGTAGAGAGCGCTTAAGGAGAAGTGTGGATCTCAAATTAGAATTGTTTGTTTTTATACCATAATGAGATGGTTAAATTTCTCATGCTAGGCTATATGGAATTGGGTTGAGAACAGTCCAGATGAATTTGCACAGCTACAGAGAGAACCGTCACTAGAACTTTCAGGTGAATTTTATGTGCATTTTATGTGCATTTTATGTGCATTTTATATGCATTTTATGTGCATTTTATGTGCATTTTATGGGTTATGTGCAGTTTATGTGCATAAACAAAATAGTAGTGAGCACCACTAGTGAGTGAAAGCTGTAAGTGAATGATTGGTTGAAAGGCCAACCAAAGAACTGATCTTTTTTTTTTTTATTTGTCGCAGAGTATGCAGAGAAGCTGTTTGACATGGTGGATAATTTTGCTGAGAGTTCAAAGAGAAAAGCTGCAGTATGGCCTCTCCAAATAATGCTGCTTATTCTATGCCCAGTAAGACTTTCTAACTGTGATTATTGTTTCTTACTCTTATTCTTAGTAAATGTCTGGTAAATGCATCTTTGTAACTAGAGCCACACAAACAAAAAATCAATGCGGATACATTGCACAGTATTTCTTTGCAATAAATGCCTGGTGCTTATTTAAAATTTCGGCTTAAAAGAAGGGTAACTACATTGAAGGAGGCTTAAAAAGTTATAAATAAAGTAGTGATAGAAAAATATTTTTCTTGAATCCTTACTACTTTTTGCTGAGAGTTTTTTTGCTAATGATTTAATATTTAATTTCTGTTTCTTGTATATTTATTGAATTTTTTGTTGAACCAAAATTTATGTAAGATGTTTTAGTGTCCACACACTGCCCGCCGAGACTAGCTATGCTATTTTTGGGTAGTGGTTGATTATGTTTAGTTAAGTGTAAGCATCATATTTACTAAAACCGTGTGTCCTAAAACCGTGTATACTGTTGTAAAAGTAAAAAGAAAAAATAAAACCTACCTACATATTGGTAAGTGAGGGAGGAGGGGAGTGGTTATTTAGGGGGGGGGGGCACTTGTTTGATATAATTATTGGCCTGAGGGATGGGTGCTTATTGGGGGAGGGTGCTTATTGGAATGTGGGCTCTTACTTGAGGAAAATGGTAACTTGATGGTGAAAAGGCCATTGTCAGGTTCATCTGTGTTGTGCACACGAACCAGCAATTCAAATGCATCATTTCTATAAATATGATAAATTTTGAGTGGAAGGAGAGTTATATTGAGTGGTAGAAGTTGTTGGCAAGATTCCTCTTACTGGGTGGTTTATAATCATCTACTCAGCATAATAACAGAAATCTTGTGATTCATTTATTATAAGTTACTTGAAAATTCCCGCCCTCTTTCCCCCTTCCCCCTCCCCCCTCAGCCAGGCACTGTTGCCTAAAATTAGTGAGCATTGAAATGAGGGAGGGGGGGGGAGAAATGAAAGTAAATTATAGAAAAAATTTAAAAAGCAGTAAAGCATGTGATGATTTTAACCAGTCATTGAAGTTGACACACAGTCTTCTAACTGATAGCATGTGCCCTCCATGCAGATAATGATGGCAAAGTTTTCTTTAACAGGATATGCTGAAACAAATAGCCACAAGTGAAAAAGTATTTGATGTCAGTAAAGCTAATAAGGTAAGCACCATTACTCTCTGATTGTCAAAGGACAGAGTTTAACCCTCAGACCCTTAAGAATGACCAGCATCTAATTTCTCCTTACAATATCACCCCTGAATCACACATTAAGGTCATGAGAATAAAGGAAATGATCACCAATTTAAGAAGATCTCGATTGTGAAACAAATTCTCCTTGTTAGTACAGTAAGAAATGTACGGAGAACAGTATGGAGAATATGCATTGTACATACTGGTGTTAGAGTGTACAGGGTGATAAGGCTTTCTACTGCCATGGCTTGTGAAGCACCCTGTGGTCACTTGCTGCAACTTCAATTTCCTGCATCAGGGGTTTCAGGAACGTTTTCAGCAGGAGGGCAACTGGGTTTTCACAGGCGGGAGAAACTTTTTGAATTGAACTTCTTTATAAGATAGACTTTCCTCCATATCGTCAAACCAGGTAGGCAAAACAGTCCTCACAACTGTGCCAGTCAATTTGCCCTGTGCCCGGCCCTTAATGAAACCCCCTGCTGCAGAATAGATGCTAGATTGGTATTGCTGTGGCATACATGGTTATACAAGTGCAGTTCCCATGATTCCCTGACTCAGAAGAAACAGTTATCATATAGACCTGGCTAGGTTCATCATTTTGTTAAAAGTGCAAGGCGCTTCAGTCACTTTGAATTTACAGTACCTCTCTTCACCCAGTGAACTAAAAAACTGGAAACCTGATGACACACTGAGTAGACAGTGGTGGGATAGCATCCTATCTTGAAGGGGGTTTAACTATCCTTGCAGAATTTAGCAAAAATCTCTTGCAGCTATGTTTGCCCTTCTTTTGTGCAGAATTTAACCTTTCTAATAGATACGAGCAGGATCTCTTGCCATCAGCTTGAATTGGTCATGATCATTTTGCACTTTTTTTTTCTGTGATATCATTAGAAAGATTTTCTTGATCATCTGAAGAAGGCACTAAATAGTACCAAGCACCTGACAGAGAGTGCAGCAGTAGTGTGCGTGAAACTCTGCAAGGTTGCCACTTACATGAAACCTGAAGATAACTCTGTTTTGTGTTTCCTTGTTGTCTCCATGCTCAATGAATTGAAGGTACAGTATGAATTTTGTTGTCTTGCTGGGATAGTGGTTTGACTGATGGCTGTGTTTTGAGTCCAACTTAAAATTTCATTTTGCGGAGATGTTCAAATGTAAATGTAATTTGTGAGGTAGTGTTAGTTTGAAGGGAAGAAAATCAAAGATACTGGTACAGAACCACTAGCTGAAAGAAGGAAAGGCAATAAACCTAACAATGATGTTCAAGAGTAACTTGTGTTGCTCAAACCTAATGGAAAGGACTATTTTTGAGCAACTGCAATTATTTGTTATTTGTTTAAGTTGTATTTGTTCTGAGGAATTACAGAGACATCAAGTGGCAAGCTACATGTTAGGCCAGTCTGTAACGTAACACGAGTTGATTGAATCAACTGATATATTTGAACAGCATGTCATCATAAACCAATGAATCTTACAGTTACTAATATAAATAAATGGCATATAATTTGAAATAATTTTCTTTTCCATTAATTTTTGCATTGTTGTTGTTTTCATTTTTTCTCTGCAGGCATTACTTTTCAATGTGAGCAAGCCTTTTTCTGTAGGATCTGGTGGTTTATTCACAACAGAGGAACTAATGGTTGATTGCTTTGTGTCAAGTTTCCGCATCAATCACAGAAACAACCAGCACTTTGATATCTGCCTACAGCCAAACTCTCCAATTATTTTCCACCTTGTCTTTGTCAAAGGAACTTATGCTATTGTAAAAGAGGTAATTAAATCCCTTCAAATAATCATGCCATCAGTGCATTGGATGGTCTGCCAAAAATACAGATATCAGTGGAGAAAGTCATTGTACCAGAAAACAGTAAAACTGCTTTTACAACACTTGTTCAAACCTGGTCTTAAGTTTTACCTACAGTTGAAAGTTTCAATAGCTGTTTGGCATCTTTGTCAAACCTGATGGAGTTGTCATAAGGTGTTAATGAAAACATGTAGGTCTGATATAGTTACAAGTGATTTCCACCCTCAATCAAGGGATGAGAGAAATGTTTTGACTCTGTAGAGCTAGCAAGGCAAATCCAGAGAGAGTGTTCAGAAGGTTTGGATCCTTTCCCCCCCCCCCCCCACCCCTATTAGACCTGTTGATTTTTTTCCCTGCTTGTCTGGCATTAAAATTCTTGCAACACTTGTGTAACGTAGAGGGAAGGGAAAGGGGTGTGCTTGGGTAGAGTCAAAGTAATTTTGGACTCCCTCAGCTCAAAGTCCCTGGATTTGCCTCTGTTTTGTAAACATTATGTATTGCAAAGAAAATCTTGTAACATCTTGATAGCACTTAAGTTTACATTGTACACAACTTCCTCAAATTCTCTAATCACCCCATATGTTTAGATGAAGATATGAAAACAAAGAAAAACTCTACTGGTTGAATGATATTTTTATTACTATTTTGTGACATTTATGTAGGCTCCTTTGAGATGGTGGCCAAAAGCTGAAGTACTTCATCCAAAAGCCCCAGCACTAAGACATATCTTCTTGGTATGTTAACTTGTAATCCTGTCATTTGTCCAACTCTCTGATCTTTCTTGATATCCACTGATATATTGAGATCTTTTGGGTGTATCAGTTGTAATAAATAAGAGTTCCACTGTCTGGTAAAATAGGAACGTGTTCTATAGTGTGCTTTTTAACAATATTAAGATTCCATTACCAGGATTCATAATGAGTAATGGTTTGTAATACTTGCCTTTATTGTAGAGGAAAGAAGATTACCTGTCTAAAGATTATAGTATCTTCAAAAAAATCATTGCGCTTTGTGTTTTTTGTCATTTCAGAATATTTGTAACAAAATTCAGAGTGCTGAACAAGAGGGACAACAGTCAAGGTTAAGTCAGGTGAATATGAAGAAATTAAGTAGTCAGTCAGTCAATCAGACAGACAAACAGATAGACAGCTGATCAGGAGGGGTGTAAGTGGGATTATTTTTGTGAGGGGAGTGGATTGGGGGGCTGGACTAGTATCATGCTACCATTTGGGTTATCAGCAGATGTTTTATTATGATACTCAAAAATTATGATTTTTCTTTCTTTTTTTTTTTTTTGATAAAGAAAGGGGGCCACATGAACCTTTAAACCGTACTTTGCCACACCCTTGGTGAGACTAGTGGCAAGACAACTTGACCGAGTGACAAACAGACTGACAAACAAACTGACAGACATGCATACATTAAACAGGCTCCGGGTTGAATTGTTTGAATGGCGGATAATGCTATCCACTGAATAAATCTCTATCGAGTGGATAGCGCAGTACATTTTTGTCAACAGTTATCTGCTGGATAGCAATTTATCTGTTGAATGGTGTTATCTATCCTTTGAACAACTGGGCCCAGATGGGAAGAGATCGTCAGATGGACAGATGGACAGACAAGTATCATTTACCAATTAATGTCTTGGTTAAAACATGTTGGTTTTGACAAAGTTAGTTTTGTGACCCAGATCTACAAGGTAAAGGACAAGAAACACAAAGAAGATGAGGTTCATTCCAACAAGAAGCAAGACAAAGAGTTATTACTGTGGCTGGTGAAAATTTTTCATGCAGATCCTGTGTTTGCTTTTAATGTAAGTTTCATTTTCTGAAGTTAACTGTTCTGGTATGGTAAAAAGCAAAAATTGTATTCATTTATGTTACGAAGGCCTCATGGTCGAGTGGTCAGCGTGTTGGACTTGTAATCCGCCGCTCCCTGGTTCAAGTCCCGCGCTGGCCACTACCTGGATTTGTTTCACGGTAGCCCCGAGTTTCAAATCCTCGGCCATGCTTGTAATATAGACAACTGGTTTGCCTTCGGCCAGTTGGGATTCTTAACAATGTTATTTTCAATTTGAATTATTTGTTTAAGTTGTTTCGTGGAAAACCTGTAAACTAGCTTCTAGCTAAGTGTTTCTCCACGCTAAAATGTTTATTATTATTATTATTATTATGTTTGACTTCATGTGAACAGAATCCTGATCTTCATGGTTGGGAGATACAAAAGAATTCAACTCAAGTTATCATGGGCGTGGTCAATTTGATGTTGACACCTTCTCTACCTGCAGAAATAAGAAATGAGGCAGCTGAGGTATTCTTTCATTAGCTTGAAGCTTTTTCATTTGCCTGAGCTAATTCAGCTATCCATTATTATGACAAACTCCTTTTTTAATTGCCTCTTTTTTTCACAGATATTTAATGGTGCATTGTGCACTTTCTTTTCCTTCAGACTCTTCTCTGTTTCTTTGAAGCTGATCACATAGAGATGTGGAATCCTGTGGCACCTATTGCTTCATTTTGGGAAATTAGGTAAGAAAAAATGAACTTCACAGGATAGTCTCACTTGTGTCTGCTAAAATAAGGCATGTTTTCAGTTGCTCAAATTTCCTTTAAATTATAGAAATAGAATTGTGCTGGTTTCTGTTTTTTTTTTTTTGTAGAATAAGAGATATGAATTAATTTAGTATAATTTGAGATTAATCACTTTGTATTTAACACAGTTTTGTTGTATCCTTTTCTGCCCTTTCTGTTTGCTCTTGTAGTTCACATGTAATGGTGTCCATTGCGGAGTTTCTCATTGGTCATGGCAGCCATGGAACTGTTTTACTGAGATACTTGAGGGACCTAACCATGTGTAAAATTGAGTTTTTAAGGAAACACCAGGTTGGTTGGGTTCTGTTGATATTTCGTCGTTTGTGTAGTGATTTACAATAGAGGACAATTTGATTTGTCTAAATTACAAATAAGAGTTACTGTACATGTATTAGTTTATTATCATCCAAGGTGTATACAATATTTTTAATTTTGCAGGAGCAAGCTTCTATAGGATGCCACTTGCCAATATGTACAGTTTCACAAACAAAACTTGAGGTAGGTATTTGTTTTTTCAGATATATGGCCAAGGAAAAAATGAGCTGGAAAAGAAGGAGGCTTGTGGTGTAGGCCTTGAGATATTTTATTCCGCAGAATTCATTTAATGGTCCCTTGAACAGAAGAGGGCAGTCATGAAGTCTGTTGTCTATGCTGATTGCATGAACAGATTTATGAGTGTTCGATGAACACGAGTAAAAGAAAAGTATTACTTATCTGTTATCATTCCCTTTTTTTGCAGGAAGTATTCTTAAGTTATTTATGGAATCCAGATATGGAAACTGTATTGATCTCCCTTTCTTGTTTTGGACAAATGTGCAATGAAGTGGATATTGTGCAAAGTTCAGAGACCCTAAATGTTTTACAAACTTCTCAAAACTTAAATGTGTACAATGAGATGTCACAGGAGGCTACCAAATTTAGAGCTGGTGAGTTAGGCACAGGACCATAAATAGAAGAGTGTGCAGAATAAAGCCTCGTGGGTGTCTTTAAAAATTATAATAGATGTGTGATCTGAACTGAGTAAGCAGCAAAACATTTTGACCACTTGTAGCTTAGAGTTAAGAGGGGAAGAGCTGGGGAATGTGGGTTTTTCAAAAAGTGATATAGGACCCTCCTATCAAAAAAAATATAGGCCTGTATTTTGCAAGGAAATTCACGACAATAGAGGATAATCTATCAGTCAAACAGAAATAACCAAAAGCCCTTTTCTATACATCCCTTCATTTAGACTTTTCATTCACAAATTTTTTGGAAATTTGATCTAGTGGAAAAATGGAAAGTTAGTGAAAGGTGAGGCGAGGGGCCATAACCTGTACATGTGATGGGCTAATATAAACCAAGCAGCTTTTTTTTGTCACTATGACTTAGCTTAATCTTTTGTTTTTCAGGAAGAGCAGCACTGCAAAAACGGATTATGGCTTTATTAAGGCAACTTGACAGCCAAACTGCAGGGAATTTTCAGGTACTGTTCAACTTGGGGAATTTTTATGTTGTTTGGGTTCAAGCAAAGTGCTGAATAACAGTTCTTAGTTTGTTGGATAATTTGACTTCTGTTTCATTTCATTCGCAGGCCTGGGAAAGTACTTACTCAAAATGGCAAAAGTTAACATTTGACCTTGTCAACTTTGGTAAAGATGATTCTCCGTCAATAGATGTACAGAAATATCTTAGGCGGAGATCACATTCCAAACTCACTACTGACAACTTGCAGGTACATAAGTTTTAATGACTCAAGGATGTTCTTTCATTTGGTGGGTAGCAGCTCAGAATTGTGGAAGTTTGTCTGGTGCTATTTCAAAATGAATACAAAACTTTTCAGATGGTAATTTTCAAAATGTTACAGCCAGTTTAATACCAAGTGCAACATCCCCCTTTTCTCCCGCAACAGATGAGCACAATAATTTCCTCCGCAGCAAGGAGCTCGAGGTTATCATGGGAAATACAGGCACAAAGTTAGTTGTGGGAGTGCATACTTGTTAAAGAACACATGATTGTAGAGGAACATTTTGGTTTATTGCAAATTGTTGTCATTGCTATTTTCTGTGTACAGCTGAAGGAAAAAGGAAGAGATTTTGGGTAAAGACTTTGTTTGTTAATTTTCCTGTATTCAATTGTTAGACATCATTCATTGAATGGACATACATGACAGGATTTCTCTGTTCACTTGGTGGAGTTTGTTTGACTTCAGTACAGCCAGTAAGGTATTGTGATGTTAATTTAAGTCTGGAATTGAGCCAAGTGGTCTGCAATGCGCCAGAGCTTGTTCAGGTCTTAGTAGCATGAAAGGACTTTAACAAATCTACAGTGGTTTTGAGTGGTCTTTACTCTTGTCAACAATGATATTTGTCATGACAGTGGTCAAAGTGCTATGGACACACAAGGCACAACTGAGTGATTCCACAACAAATTTTGACCACTGTAATGACGAATATTGTTGTTGATAAGAGTTCAGACTAATCTAAACCACATAATTGATTTGTTTTTTACCACAATATCGACGTCAAATATAGTGATTCTCTCTATGCATGACTAAGATAAAGGCATTGTATGACACCTTGATGCAAGTAGTGTTGTCTGTACTCTTATTAACAATGGCAAATTGGCCAATCAGGTTACAACATTTCTGCCAATTGTGGTAAAAAAAATTATTGTTTCTACTTCCCCTGGGTGGGATGCTGGTCCATGGCAAGCTGCTCCCCCCCATCAGCATTTTGTAAGGCTTCTCTGACAGTGTGCTGGCACTCTTTTATCATCTTTTTTGGTTTTCATATTAATTGTTAAAGATTATTTTTCCTGTTTGTATTGCAGAAGATACAGTAGAAGCCTTCCTTCATCAGTACACTCCACAGCTGAACCAAATGATGCTGAATGTGTGACAGTAACCAAGTGGGTTATCATAATTATGTCATTATTGATTTACAAGACATGAAATAATTCTCACAGTTGAAGTGGGGTAAGGTAACGAATCTGATCCAACCTACGCGTCGGCCGACACGTTGGCCGGACCTTATAGAAAGACTCTGCCTCGCTGGTACTTTCGCTTGGCTCCAAACTTCGACTTGTCGATCTCCACTGTTTTTCCTACACCTCCGATCTTCATGTCAGCGTTCATAATTTTCGTCGAACAAACCGTTCGTAAGTCGCTCAGTGCACGGATCACTGTAGGCTTTGAAAGGCTAGTCAGTCTGGCGATGTTACTTCCAGAAGCCTTGATAGCCCACAGGAACATTAGATGAAGCCACATACTCAGCGGGATGTTGGAACCTTCGAAAAACCAGGTTCAAAAAGCCAGGTTCGACAGCGGCTGTTTGTACAGCATCGGTGGTGTGTCGGTAGTGTGTCGGCCGATGCGTCGGTTGGATCAGATTCGTTACCTTTACCGTTGAAGTGCAATTAGAGAAATTGCAGAAAAAAAAAGCCTGAAAAAGTTTTGTCTTTCATGTGTTGTTGGCAAGTCTTAATATGATATTTTGTTAGATTTTTGAGGTCATTGTTGACCTCATGGGCTGATTTGGAGCCTTGATAAATTGAATTCTTTTGAAAAGAAAACATTTAATGTTCTTTCTCCTTGATCTGAAAATTCTTTTAGAGGTGATAAAAAGTAGGAGCTTCAATGAGTTCCTTCTTATTTCCATCCTTAGGTTTATGCAAGATGTGTTGAGTCTTCTGGTTTGTGGTAATGAAAAAACTGGTTTACAGGTAGATATGAAACTTGAGATTATTGTATGAGGTGAATGCTGTTAGTTACATTAGTGAGTTAACTTTTGGAAATTAAGGTAATGGAGAACGAGAAGTTTACAGGTAGAAGATTTACATCAATTATACCTGGCCATGATTTGGGTTGGTAAATCTGATTGAGTTTTTTCCAAGTTAACTCTGAGCATATAGATACAATTATAGTAGCTTTGTTGTACAATTTTACTGACAGACATGCAAGTGGTGTCATATGTTTTGGAGCTGTGCTCATGCCAGTCCTGAATTGGGCTGGGAATATTTAATGATGTATAGCAGTCAGTATATTTTTTCACATGCCTATGCTCTAGTTGGGGATCACATTACAGTAATGACACTATTCTGATGTATCCTTTTTTGTTAACTAATAGTGTTCAGTGTCTAAAATCACACTATTTGGTATTGTTTACCTTTTTTTTTTTTTCAACACCTTGTCCTTTACAGATACGTAGCACAGTCAATGAGCTGGTTGGAGTGGAGTTAAGTCCCAAGCTTTATCCCATTTTACTGACCCAGATTATGACAGTTGTAAACAGCTTCTTCACACCATCTGGGCAGGTTAGTTTGCTATCAGTTGTAAAGGTAACTGTTGAAGGATAATAAGTCCTTTGGACAAAATATTCAGTGTTGCAATCTATGTTGACGTAGGTCATTACAGGCTAGGGTTCATTTGTGACACGCATCCGGGGTTCTGCTAGGGTCAGATTTTACAGAAAGCCTTATATGAGTAAAATAGAAAGAGAGATGGTACCCTTTTAGCTTAGGTGTGTAATGAAAAAAGATTTTATACTGGAGAACTTACCATGGAGCTCTCTGTGGCTTACTGGCGCAGTATCGTGGAATGAAATCCAAAGATCTCAGGTTCCAGTTTGTCATGTAAACTCAAATATTTCTTTATCCCAAGCTGGTGAGAAGCCAAATAACGTCTTTCTCTCTGAAATGTAACGACATGTTATACGAAAACTAGCTCCAAGGTGTTCCTGACCAAAAGCCTATCATCTCTGGGCAAACTGTAGGTATTTGCTTACGCTCTTCATCCAAATGCATTTTTGAGTAGTGCTCTGTACCAAAAAATAGTATTGACAATTTCTGCCAATGATTTCTGAATGAACAGTTAGTTAATAATTGGCATTTTGTTCACTGGATCCATATTCATGTATTTGGCTGTTAATGTAAACTTATTTTCCTGTCAGGTGGTGGTTCAAGAAAAGCACACTCTATTTATAGCGCAGGTTTGTGTAGTTGATGCCATAAGTTAATATATTTTTGGGAGTTTAAACTTAATCTAGAAGAAATTGTTTTACATCTTTGCTTTTTGTGTGTTTTATATCCGGAAAAATCTATTTTTTGAAAGAACAGTCACAGAGAATATTTTGCAGATGCTGCAAGTGTGCGCATCATTATGAATATTTGAAATGCATTCAAATTTGGAGAAGCTCAAAAAGTCAGCAAATGATGTTATTTTACTTTCTTTCTGACTGATATTTCTCGTTTCTTTCAACGACTCACAAAACAAGCTGATCGCTATTTTTTTACGATTTCCAGATCATTGTAATAATCAAACACATCCTGGAAAACAAACTAGGACACAAGGATTGTTTTCAGATGAGTGGCATTGATGCCATGATTCTGTCATTCGTAAGGTTAGTATCACAGCTTTTGTTCCCACGCTGTTTAAAGCAATTTTTTAGTAAGAGAAGGCAACCCTTTCTGCAACATCTAAGTCTTAGTAAGTCAGGTTGTCATGCATTAGTTTGTAACCAGTGGCGGATCTAGGGGAGGGGTCTGCCTCCCCTTCTTTTGGGTAAAAAAACAAATCGAAGAAGGAAGAAAAGGCGGCAGGTATACACACACACTTCCGGGTGGAGAGAGGAGTGAGAATGGGTACCGGCAAACTGTCAGAGATAAAATGCTGGGGGAGGGGTAATCTTGTGATGGACTGGCGTCCTTCAGAGGAGGGAGGAGCAAGAATCTTGGTTGCTTTCATGCTAATGAAACCAGGAAAAAGAACATAAAACGACTAAGTCTTTTTTTCTCCATGTCTTGTCTTTCAGATATGTGAGAAACCTCCCAGTTAGTCACCAGGCTCTGCAGATAAAGTGTAAACTCTGCCAGCTGATTGATGTGGTTCGTAGTTTTGCTACTTATCTTATCAACCACCGTGATTCTTGATAGAAATAAATGGATGAAATGTGGCTGTAAGGAAAGCTATGGGAAGCAGCGTATACTAACTGCTGTTTTTGGTGGCAGGTTATGGCAAAAAGAGACGAACTCTTACTTCATCAAGAAGTGAAGCTTCGGAACAAGCTTGTGGAATACCTCACTGATTGGGTTCTACCCTCTGCTGAACACCACCAGAGTATCCCTGTAGAGCTTTCCAGTTTATCCAAGTAAGCGCTAGTGTTGCCAAGCTTTCCAGACTCTACGTGCTGTGTTGATGAATATGCAGGGGAGCAGGGTTGGTGTAGTGGTGAGAGCGCTCGCCTTCCGCAAATGTGTCCCGGGTTTGATTCCCGGACCCGACGTCATATGTGGATTGAGTTTGTTGGTTCTCTACTCTGCTCCGAGAGGTTTTTCCCCGGGTACTGCGGTTTTCCCCTCTCCTCAAAAACCATCTTTATTTGAATTTATTTAGTTTAAGTTTATTTGTTGCTCGGAGATATTAGCACTTGTGTGCTACCTTGAAATTCGAGGATAAATAAAGTTGTTATTATTATTATTATTATTATTATTATTATTGTTATTGTTATTGCACGTTTCCTTTTATTCGAGCCCAAAAATTTCGCAACTGGTCTGTTTTTGTGACCTCTCTCTCATGTGGCCAAACTTTCAAATACGTACGTCCCATGTTAAGCTGTTGAAACCCCGAGCTCTGGGAACTAGACCTGCTACCGGCTACATAGACATCAAGCGACTATAACCCGTTTTTTGTGCTCTCCGCCGAGCCTCCCGCATGCCTCTCGTGCTTTGACAAACGCACGGTTATCGCATCGGTGGACAAGGGAAGATATCATTTTTGTTACAAATACTTAAATTTTAGACACCAACAAGGCTTGAAACAGGGATTGTCTCTGTTGACATTGTGAGCTCCTTATTGAGATAGAGTTGTCCCAGCAAAATTTGCAAGATATAAACATATCATGGATATTTTTAGACCTTGTTTTGTGCTGACTCCTCAGTTACCTAACTCTCAGACGGATACATTCTTTATTCACGTACCAATCACATGAAATTTGGTGTTGCAGAGATCTTGATGCTACTGTGATGCGTGCAATAGCATCACTCCTCTCTGGCTTACCCCTGCAACCCGAGGGAATGGAGACAGATATTATGGAGGCCAAGTCACAACTTTTTCTCAAGTAAGACTTACTTCTTGGAAAAACAGAATGTAATCTCTAAATGTTTTGAGACGCTTAAAAATCAACTGCAGGAGCTCTTTGTACATTTCATTTTTTTGCCAACCGACAAAATTATCAATTTTTCTCCCATAAACTTGTGCTAGGTCAATTGTTGTACGCCATTTGAGAGTATGAAAATTGGGTTCTTATTCCTTACGACATCACCAAGCCGAAATCGTTTCATAACAGGGGAAAATCAGAATCCAACTGAAGAGGCTGCCTTTTTGTACGGTTTCTGATTTTCTTGATATGATTCCCTAGTATGCACTTAACATACCTTCTGTACATATCACTTTGGCGCAAATTTCTAAAATTAGCGCAATTTAAAGGTGTACCTGTTCCTGTGAGAACCGATGGATTAAACATTCTCTTGATATAAGAAGAGAGTTGGTAGAACTTAATGAGCCTCAACTCGCTTGGCGACCGATTTTTATTTTACATTTCGTCCCGCTACTTCATATCGTTGAGAACAAGGTATTGCAAAAACCTTACAGAAAGTCCTTTTTCAGCTTTTATTTCTAAGAAATGACGTAGACAGTGTCTTATTTCTTGACTATTCAGGTACTTCACTCTATTCATGAACTTAATGAACGGAGAGAAGGGTATAAAAACTACAGATGAGCAAGAAGAAGAAGGTGAAATGCACCATAATGCATCCCAAACATTGCATCAAAATGCTGTCTTGGCCATGTCCAATTTACTGAATGCTAACATTGATACTGGACTCATGTATGCAATAGGTAAGTCAAATTAACTCTTTATGCCCTAGCTTGCTTGTAGACGGTACTGGTATGCGCGAGATTCAGCGCGGCGAATATGTTCGGTCGCCATGTTGAACGGCTGAAAGATCTGGGACGAGCGACAAAGCGATGGGGAGGGGGGAGGAGGGGAAGCCAGAAACTACCCCAACATCAGTAACACATGTGCATGGGCAGGTAGATGGAAGGGGCATTGTGATTTTAACTATTACTGCATTTTCAGGCCTAGGATACCATGATGATTTACAGACAAGAGCTGTTTTTATGGAGGTTCTCACCAAGATTCTGCAACAGGTTCAGTCTAAATAATGTTTCTGATTCAGGTTTTGTCTACCCTCCTATTTTTCTAAGAAGTAAGTTTTACTTTTGATTGACTCATTGAATAACTTTTCCTCAGGGCACTGAATTTGACAATTTGGCGGACACGGTGTTAATGGACAGATTTGATAGACTGGTGGACTTGTTGACGCTGACAGGAGAGAAAGGCAAGCTGCCTATTGTGATGGCCTTGGCCAATGTGGTACCAGCACAGCAGATGGTAAAGTGTTTTTCCTTTTCGAAAACGTTCTAGAATCTATCAGTCAATCCACAATGTTTTTTAGGCAAGTTCAGTCATGCAATGGTATAAAGTATTTAGTTCGGTTAATCCATTGATTTCTCGTAGTGAGCAACATAGAACTTCTCCTTTACAGTACCAATGTGTTATTAAGCAGGTAGATTTCCGCCTAACAAAACATTTTTTATTTAACATCCGATTATCTCTCATAAAAGGGAAAATCCCTGACGACACGTGTGTGAGAGCAAAAACACAATTTGGAGGCGAGAATGCGACGCAACCACGAAAGCCACATGGGGATTCCGTGCCGGTCTCTCTTTACCTTTATACTCACGCAGAAGACACGATCACAGTGCATTTTTATTGGAAGAAACAAAACTGTATTCCATAGGTTACTAGGTGTGAGGACAAATATAAAGCTGTTTTGAGAAAGGTTGTCGGATAAAGTGTAAAAGTGCTTGCGACAACCCCGAAAGGTATTGTGGGTAGTTTCAGGTCACAGTTTCGTGACGTCAGGATTTCAGGGAAATCTGCGGAAACCTCACTGTAAGGACGAGGAATCGCGGCTTTGATGGCATCGCGGCTTTGTTAGTATCAACTAATTTGTTGTCTGATTTGACTTATTAAAATTCATTGATTACCCGATACCAAGATTATCTTACGAGATTGTCGCGTGCACTTTTTTCCCTTTTTTCAGACAACCTTTCTCGAAGCAGCTGTAAGCTTATTGTGAAACTTTGAAGTAGTAGCTGTGGATGGCAACAAAATTAAATTTGTTGTAAAGATTCCCGTCTTGTTTTCATTTTAGGATGAACTGGCTCACGTTCTGGTCACCCTTTTTGATGACAGAAAGAATCTGCCTCAGCTTCTGAACAACTTATTTGCCATGGAGGTGCGCGCCTTGTATTTTGTTTGTTTATTTACTTTTTTCGAACACTTGAGAATGAATTTCATGAGTCACCTAAGTTTTAGTAGATGGAAGCAAACTTCAGCAACTGAAGTTTCAAGAAAACTAGTCAGAGTAGTCTCATTTTTCTCGAACACCTCGTGTTAAAAATTGTTCGACTTCAACTGAGCAGTGAGAGAAGACCATTTAAAATAATATCTGAAGATCAAACTATCACATTTTGTAAAAGTTGGGAGACGGTGTAGGTTAAAATAAACGACCTAAACCATCTTCCGAACAGGTTTACAGCACGGAGGGAATGCAGACACTCTTCAGAGGAAACAGTCTTTCGAGCAAAACCATGGCGTACTGTTTCAAAGTGTTTGGTGGTAGTTACCTCCACACACTGCTCACTCCGCTGATAGCCCCTATGTACAAAGAACATGTCTCGTTTGAAGTGGATCCTACAAGGTTGGCTTACAATAGGATTATTTAAGCAATAGAACACATTTTTCCGGGCTCTATAACGTGACAAAGCCACGTGGGTGTTGGGAGAACGCGAGGAAAGGTCATAAATCATGAGCCGAAGGAATGTGATTTATAATAACCATGAATGAGTTCTAATAAATTGTCAGGGAAACCTGACGATTTACGGGGGGTAGGGGGTTGGGGGGAGGGAGGAAGGAGGGAGGGGGAAGGGGGGAGGGAGGAGGGGGGAGGATAACCTGGGATTTACCAACTTCTCTTCCGTTTAAGGAAAAGTAAAAAAGTAAGCTTAAGAAATCATGTAATTTCTATGTCCGCCTTTTAAAAGTGTAAAGACACTGATGTGGTTTTTCTGGAGTATACTCCTCTTTTAAAGTAGGCGAATCAAGCGAGTGAGAATCAATAAAGGCTGGTCTTTCTTATTACATATCTTTAATTGAGCGTATTTCTGTTTTTCTTCTCATTTAAGGCTTGAAAAAGGTCAAAATGTCGAAGAGAACAGAAACAACCTGATCAAGGCTGCTCAAAAGTTCATCAACGAGATTGTAATTTCAGCTGAAAGGTAAATCGGGATTAGTGTTCAGCACAGTTCAGGCAATCTGTTGGTGTAGTGATTTCATCTGAAATTCGATCGTAATCGTAAATAGCTTGGTCGACTTGATGTTTGAATGAATTTATTTGAGACCCTTTATATACAAAGTTTGAGATACGGCCATGGTGCTGAGTCCCTTTTTGTCCGTCTGTGTTTTAGTTTTCCTATCCAGCTACGACGTCTGTGTAACTGTCTAAAGGAGGTAAGTGTGGAACACTGAAATATTACGTCTTAAAAAGGGTCTAAGAGTTTTCTTTCCTTTGAACTGTTTTGAAAGGATGGACACAGCCATTTAACCTCTTGACCCCTTTGATTGATTAGCATTCAATTTCTCCTGACAATATTACTTCTGAATCACACGTTAAGATCATGAGAATAACGGAAATGATCCCCAACTAAAGAACCTCATGATTGTTAAACGAAGTCTACTTTCAACACCCTATGAAATGAATATTAATCTAATACAAGACTGATAGTTGTTGAGAAACTGTATACGTAGTTTGAAACACTCAAGCTCACCATGGTGGTGTTTTCTGACCTGAGTAATTTTTTTTATACTTCTTTGAATCAACTGACCATTCACTGCGAAAACATTTATTTTGGTTATAGATTGTTCACCAGAGATTCCCAAAGCACAGTTTAGAAGCAGTGGGGAGTGCTTTTTTTCTGAGATTCATAAACCCAGCGATAAGTACGTGTGCGTTGTTATTGAAGCCTACATAGTGCATGGATTAAAATTTTAGAGCTCTAGCTTCGTTTCTGTTTTATTTTATCTCCGTAAAAGGGTATATGATCACAATGTATGACTTAATGGTTAAGGTCTGTCCCCTTCCACTTCTGTTATTTGAAAAAAAAAAATCCTCACGAGGCTAAGAATGAGCTTCCACGTAATTTTATCGTTTAGCTTCACCCCACGCCACAGGAATTGTTGACCAGATTCCTCCAGAAGAGATGAGAAGAGGACTCATGTTACTGTCAAAGGTAAAGGGTTTGCTCTCGAGAAACACAGTTGGTTGGTCAGTCAGTCCATCTGTCTGTTTGTAGTCAGTCAGTCAGTCACTCAGTCAGTCACTCAGTCAGTCACTCAGTCAGTCACTCAGTCAGTCACTCAGTCAGTCACTCAGTCAGTCACTCAGTCAGTCAGTCACTCAGTCAGTCACTCAGTCAGTCACTCAGTCAGTCACTCAGTCAGTCACTCAGTCAGTCACTCAGTCAGTCAGTCACTCAGTCAGTCACTCAGTCAGTCACTCAGTCAGTCAGTCACTCAGTCAGTCACTCAGTCAGTCACTCAGTCAGTCACTCAGTCAGTCACTCAGTCAGTCACTCAGTCAGTCACTCAGTCAGTCAGTCAGTCAGTCAGTCAGTCAGTCACTCAGTCAGTCACTCAGTCACTCAGTCAGTCAGTCAGTCACTCAGTCAGTCAGTCAGTCAGTCAGTCAGTCAGTTGGTTAATTAATCCATGTTCTCAATCAATCAGTCAGTCACACTCAGTCCAACAGTCAGTCAATCTTGTCAATCAATCTATCAATCAGTCCACCAATCAGTCCATCCTGTTTGCTCCGACGAAGGGCTAACGCTCGAAACGTCAGCTTTTATAATCGCAACGGTGGCCAATTTCCCATTTCAACTTTGTTGATATTTTCAAATTATTTCGTTACCCCCACCGACGCAGCCCCAAACAGTTTCTTTAGAAACTATCAGCCCTTAGTCCATCCTGTTATTCAATCAGTCAGTTAGTCCGTAGGTCAGCCAGTGAGTCTATTGGTCAGACCTTCATGTTAAATCCATCTGAGTCCGTCCGTCCGTATATATTGCCAATCAATCAATTAATCATTTAGTCAGTCCGTCAGTCCCTTAGTCAGTCAATCACTTACTCCGTCAGCTAGTCAGTCATTCTATCAATCAACTGGCCACCTTGTAGAGTTAAAAGCTGGCGTTTCGAGCGTTAGCCCTTCGTTCGTCAGAGCCATTTACTCTGATGAAGGGCTAACGCTCAAAATGTCAGCTTTTAACTCTTTACGGTGGCCAATTTACAATTTCAACTTAGTTGATACAACCAAATTACCTTGTTACCCCCACCGACGCAGGACCACAGTTTCTTTAGAAACTTATCTCCTTTATTCTATAATTTACGCTTCTAGTAAGGCTATCAGTGGGTCCATCTTGCTTGTCAATCAGTTGGTCAGTCAGTTCGTCCACCGGTCAATCAGTCCGTTTAGGAGTCTGTCGTTTCGTTTGTCCGTAAATCAGCTGGTCCATCCGCTTGTCTCTATGTCAGACTTTGTCCAGGTGGCTCCTCAGACTTATCTGATTATAATATGATCCTCTTTTTTAACTGCTTCCCACATGTGGTCTTTTTTAGATCCTCCAAAATTTAGCCAATCATGTCCTCTTTACAAAGGAGAAACACATGGAACCTTTTAACGGTTTCCTTCAAGCAAACTTCGATAAGGCGAGAAAGTAAGTGGGCCAAAGTGATCCGTTTTCAGTTATCATTGCTTAATAGTGACCCTTTTTCGGTTTCCAAGTACTGAGAACAGAACTTGTGACCTTAATAATTTCCTCTCGATTGTTTTGGGGGAAATTTATGAGAAAAAACTTTGTAAGTAAACTCCAGACGTTGCTGAGGTATTGAAAACCATAAGATGCGCTTACTTGATTATGTCTACTTCTTGATATGGAAAGGGTTACGAAGAACTTGATGTCGATGTCGATGTTGATGTTGATGCATGATACTGAAATTCTAAACGTTTGAGGAATTTTTCCCCGGTCTACGTTATTTTAATTGTCTTGGCTTTGACATAGATTAGATACGTATGATGTGCGATCCTCGCAGTAGATAGCGCTATTTAAAGCCTGATTTTTTTCAGGTCTGATTTTTGCTATTGCTTAAATAGCGCTCTCTACTGCGAGGATCGTGCATCATATGTATCTAATACCGCAGTACAAAATATATGAACTTCATATATTTCATTGTTCATTGCATCTCACATAGATTAGACTTAATGATAAGTACTATATTTTTGTGAAAGATTTCAAGGGTGAGTAAATCAGTAACGAACTTGTCATTTGCCACGTCCTTTTAACAGTGAAAAAGTGTACCCGAGAAGGCCTTGGGAACATTTTGTAACATATATAATCCGAAGCTTTTGGTGCCTCCTGGAGTTTAGCAAAGATTAACGTGAAACCTCAACCTAAACTTCAAAATTATGGACTTGGCAAAGCTGCACAAGAAAAAAAAAAAAAAATACAACCAACTGTTAAAGCAGTCTCCATTCTCAGTGAGATTAGTTGTCCTGATATGGTACTGTTTTTATTTTCAGATTTTTTAACGCCATTTCGTCAAAGTGTCCTTCAAAGAGAGAGGAGGACAGCACAAGTTATTCTTTTATTAGCGATAGTAGTGTGTTGAGTCTACACAAACTCTTGTGGGATCATCAGGAAAAGATTGGAACTTATCTTGCCACGAAGAGGTTAGCGGTTATTTCCCAGGTGTTGAATGTTGAATGCTTAGAAAAGACACCCTATTGGAAATTGTATTTTTACTTCATCAGTTCGTAGAAGTTACCAACAAAAGAACATTTGTCACCTTCAATGGGGAGTTTAAGAAACGACGACGACGGTGACGCCGTGGACAACGTTGATTAAAAAATGAACTTATATTCTATCTACAAATCTTGCGATACTCTTAAGTCATTTAGTTTGGTTGCTCACTGTAAAAACTCGAAATTGAATTAGGAACACAGTATTAAATAAGACAGAAATTTAAAATATTTGGAAATTGTTAATTGATCCAATACAAAATTCTCCAAACTAACATCATAAAAAATGTTTGGTAGCCTGTTAGGAGAATTAATTTGGATATATCAACAAAGTTGAAATGGTAAATTGGCCACCGTAACGATTACAAAAGCTGACGTTTCGAGCGTTAGCCCTTCGTCGGAGCGAATAGAGGAATTGTGGGTTGTGTGTGCTTTTAAAGGCAGAAAATGGAGCTACGTTATTAGGTTAAGGGAGCTACGTTATTAGGTTAATGGAGCTACGTTATTAGGTTAATGGAGCTACGTTATTACGTTATTACGTTGTTAGGAGAATTACTAAGATCCACTGATCACGAGTGGGTAAATGTTTTACCCACTGATCACGAGTTTGCTCATCAGTGGAGTGGGAACCCATTTTCATGGGATCCCATACATCAACACCAAGGGAAGCCACAAAGGTTGCTAGTGAAACTACTGGTTAATATATTTAATACTATACAAACGAATTACTAAGATCTTGTTTGTCTCTTTCAGTGAATTCAAGACCTTTGGTAGAAGACCTTTTGAGAAAATGTCCACTCTGCTGGCTCACCTTGGACCACCTGATCAGCAGAAAAATCATTTTTCGCATCTGTAAGTTTAAACGTTTTGCAATAACTTATCCGCTCAATAACGATTTATCCGTTCGATAGCTTTTTCCGCCGTCTATAGAACTGAGCCCTGAATTGCAAGTTTTAGACTCCCAATTGAAAAGCGCTGTGACGTCAGTGGAGAAGACGCTGTTTACATTTTATGCATTGTTTATGCCCAGCATACATTTTATGCATTGTTTATGTCAATGTTTATCTTTTCTTTGTTTTGTTTTTTTCAGGCGGTGGCAGGATGGAACTCGTTTTGAAGAGTTTATGGCGCGTCACGCCGAAGAGAGCCGGGACGATTTACAAGCCATGAAAAGTTTAAACGTGTTTTATCAAGTACGTCTAGACTTTTTGTACAATAAATGTTTTTGCGATGACGGTCCATGCTTACAAAGTTTGTGGAAATTCTAAGCGCGTGTTGTGATTTCAGTTCTAAACTGTACCATGTTAGGCAGAAAATTTTCACTACCATGACGATTAGTGCAAAGTCGTTCATCTTGCTTTAAAACTTGTTTGGAACTGCGTTCTAAGCCTGAAAAGTTGTGTTCAAATTTTTAAGTAAGTTTTGTTCTTAAATTCGAACCTTGTTTCAGCCAAACGAATAAAGGGGGTAAGTTAAGAAACTGTGGTACTGCGTCGGTGGTATTAACAAAGTAATGTTGGTTTTATCAAATGAGTTGATGAATTGACCACCGAAAAAGTTTCAAAACTGATTGTGGCTAGATTGTGCTCAACCTGTGATCGACTTGTACAACAACGTTGAAGGAAAAAACTCGTGGTTAAATAAACTTGCAAACTACAAATGAATTACCAATGATATGTTATAGATTGTGCCGCTGGTATTAAAAGGTTTCCAATAGTTTGGTTTTAGTAGAACACATGGTTAAGGCTTATGTGATTTCTTTTCATTCAAGGGTGGCAAGTCAAAAAGTGGACATCCTGTGTTCTACTATATCGCCAGACGATTCAGGTATTGTGCAAACAAGCCTTTTAAGAGCTTCATTTTTAAATCCCGGTAAAGGAACGCAGAACACATGCTTGGACGCCATGCTGTCCTCGATTTCTCGCCATGAATAGCTGAAGAAGACCAAACTTAATGATAAGTGATATGTTTTTGTTTTGAATTTCAGAGGAGACCAAATTACTGACGAACTTCTCATTTACCACGCCCTAATAACACTGGAAAGCTGCATCGAAAGACCCTGGGAGCTAGTTGTAGACTTCACCCATACAACTTTAGAAAACAGGTTTAGTGTAAGTGGAAAGATTGATCTCCTTTTGCTGCCAAACCGTTATAAGATAACGGTTAATTTTCTTATTTCTTTGATAGATTTTTGTTAAAGCTTTTTTTTCAACGACCAGAGGTTGTGAAAGTAGATGATATGATAGGGTGTGTGGAAACTGGTTTAAGTGTTTTTTTTTGTTACTAAAGTGACAGCCAGGAGTCATCTCTCGCTGCATTCTTTCGCTAACTAGAACACTGTGTAGATTGAAACCTTCTTTCAAGTAATTTTGAATGTCAAATACGAAAGGAAAATCTCATATTCCTTGTTGTAGTTCGTCTGCTTTCGGTCTATTTCTTACCGTTGAATGATCTGTTTCAGCCGTCCACTGTGTTAAAACTTTTAACAGTCGTACCCGATGGAGCGGTGAAGAATCTCCGAGCAACGTACTTGTATAACTGCAGCAGTTCACTGAGGCAATATGCCAAGTACAACGAACGTCACTTGTCTCCTTTGAAGGTAATTATTTCTTGCTTTTACATACGACCCAGAAGAGTCACTACCATCTAATTTCTCTTTACAATATCACACCAGAATCACACATTAAGGTCACAAGAATAAAGTATCACCAACTCAAGAAGTTAATGATCGTCAAACAAATTCTCCTTATCAGCTCCTTAGGAAATGTATAGAGAACGGTGTGGAGAATATCCCTACTGATGTTAGGGTGTAAAGGGTTAAATGGCAGACAAAGGGTTGTGAGGAAGAGAACATAGACTGAGAGAAGGACAGGTAGTTTAGGAAGGAAACACAGAAATTTTGAATGACCAGTTAGAAATTACAGAAGATTCTAGCTTGCAGAGCAGGCGTAATTGTGGCGAGCGAGTGCCGAGTATTTTCTTAGCGAAAATCATGGCCGTCATCTTTGATTTTGATGGAAGCGGAAGGCTGGGGAGAGAGAGAAATTTGCACCAAGGGGGTGAGCGACAGTGAAAAAAATAAGGAGGGGGTGAGGGTGGGGGAGTGACTATTACTATTTTCGCCCCTTCCCACCCCCTTCCCCTACGTTCGACTCTAACTCTAAATTAAACATGGACGGTTGAATAAACGATCGCGCGCTTCTTAACGTTCACTCGCCCAAGTAAGACACCTGTACTGCAGGCTGAAAAGATGCTTGTGCACGTGTGTGCTATTAATATTCTTGTTTCAAGAACACATTCAACTCGTTGATGCACTACATCCGGAGAACTGTCCAGTACTCTTGCTATGTTTAAAGTAGATGATTGTTTTCTCGTAAGATTTTTTGCACAAAATGATAGTTCTGTGACCTCATATGATGTGCTGTGCACTATGATGAGTTGGTGGTTGTACCTGAGCCTGTAGTGTGTCACCAGGCATCAATTTAGCTATTAAGCTACAGCTTCATCCATTAAAAACCATTTTTTATCTTTCTTGTGCATATGTTGGTAAGTGTATCTATTTCCTTACAGGGTCGTTCTGTAGTTCGGGTTTGTGAGTCTCTAAGTAAACTACACGAGTACATTAGTTCGAGTGAACTCAAGTTACCAAGTTCCACTGTGTCCCTCGAGGAAGACTTAAAGGTAAGCAATTATTGTACACCGTTTGCAGCTATCTTCTACTGATTGTCAAAGCAATACGGGATTGCTTTGGTCTTACTCTGCTTCGCTCTTTGATTTGGGCGAGGAAACTCGCGCCATGTTTTCGTCCAATCAGATACCATGTACGACTTGGTAAGCCGCGTTTTCCCGCGCCTCGGACAGGACGTTTTTTTTTTCTATTAAACTTCTTAATGGTTCCTTGTGATATTCTCCGTTATTCTGATTGGCGGTTATGTTTGTTAGTACAAAGGTTTTTGACATACCCTGCATTGTATTTTACATTCACAAAAGTTTTTTTTTTTGTTTGTTTTACAGGTTTTTCACGCTTTCAGGGTGTCGAGCAGGAGCAATGTTTTAGTCAAGGTAATAAATCTCTGTATTACAATAGTTGGCAAACTAAGAATCCATAACCATGTATAGGTCACTTAGCAAATTTGTTTTATCGCTTGTTTAGGTTGGCCCCACATCAGTGCAGATCACCACCCCAGAGAGACATAGAGTGTTGGGTTATTCAAGCATCCTTAATGATGTGTATTATGCCTCCGAAGTTAAGGGGGTAAGTGGGATCAAGGACAATGTCGGGCCAAGAAAGAACTCTTTCCTGACTTTTCTCGCTGACTGATAGAAGTGATAGCTTTTTATAATCCAACCTTCATTTCTCTTTCTTTATCAGGCCACTGTGGAGGATGAGAACCTCTGTCTGTTAAAACTGGCAAATGTTGGTCCAGGAATTCTTCTGATGAGTAATGACAGTGAACAGATTGTTCAAGCTGTTACGCACGTTAAGACCAGATGGCAGCTCTCACAACCCGTATGTAGTACTCTCTATTATTAGTTTATAAAATTCGCGCCAAATTTTCAACCAATCAGAAACAAAACTCAAATCAAGCGGGACTTGATTGCTCGCTTTTTCCCGCGTTTACTGGTAGTTCGAGCTCCAACTGGCTGCTTGTAATAGTTTCCTTTATTCTGGTTGGCTGTGGTGATTACTATGGTTTTCGTCTCGCGACAATTAATTGAAAAACGTTGTAATAATGAGTTTAAAATAAACTGCGAGTTAATTCACTTTTCCCGTAATCCTAAAATCAGTTCTGCAGGTAACCAGCAAAAAATTTCTTTTTAGTTAGATTAAGCACCACGAAAGCGGCGAACGCTGAACGTCGGCTAGCCGTTTGTCGTTTTCCGTCCGCGATGTTCGTCTGTTTAAGCTTCCCGGCGACACGGCAGAACAAATGTTCTCGGTCGCCATTCACTGCGACTAGAAATAATGGATACAGAGAAGTAATGTATTTTCCGCTTTAATTTGAACTCTATTAGCTTTACAAGCAGTTCATATAGAAGTAAGATGATAAACGAAGCTTAGCTATAAAAGCAAGCCATCAAAATGTAGAAATAGTCGGTAAAAATGGGCTGCAAATACTCACGTTTTCGCGTTGCCTTCAAACGGGAAAAATGTCCTCCTCGAGTAGAAACGGCGGCCGGCAAACGGGAAACGCGGGAAATGTCAGGTCACGTGACCCTCTGCCGTTCGTGGGAAAAAATACGTGGTGCTTAATCTCTCTATTAACGTTACAAACGGCTGAGGGCAGGCAGTGTTGAGTTCAATTTTAGCCGATCGACGTGTGTTTTTAACTTCATTCTATACCTCTTTGTTGTTGTTATAGTTGTTTTCGATGTTGTTCAGTACATTTTGATTATTTCCGTTTACTCTTTTCAGGATTCATCCACAACTACGAGTAAGAAGATCAAGCCCAAAGATGTCCCAGGAACGTTGCTGAACATGGTAATACATTGTGTACAATTGTGGGAAAATTTGGAAAAGTCTACATATGCTTTTGTCCTCTCTTGTGTTTTGTGTACTCCCTATCACGTAACATGCACAGTCGCTGTAGAAAATGACTTTGAGATGAATTTGGTTGCGTTTTCTTCCAATTGTAGGCTTTGTTGAATCTTGGTACATCAGATCCCAGCCTTCGCTTGGCTGCCTACAACCTGTTGTGTTCTGTAACAAAGTCGTTCAACTTGAAAATCGAGGAAAGACTTCTGGAAGGAACAGGTAACATCAGTATGCATGTTCTCCATACTGTTCTCTATACATTTCCTAAGGTGCTGACGTGGAGAATTGGTTTAATAATCAAGAGCTTCTTTAGTTGGTGATCAATTTCTTTATTCTCATGACCTTTACCTGTGATTCAGGCGTCAACGGGTTAAGGTGTTTGCTTGTTCTAACCACACCCAAGAAAAGAATCGTTGCTGATATTTTCCTTCAACCAAGTTAACTTCGTCAAAAGAAAATCTTGAAAGTTTTGTTGTGGTACAAGGAAAATGCTCAAGTCATCATATCGATTGAAACTAAGATTACGTCAAGAGCTTTATAGTTTCCGATTTTGCGATGCAACGAGTGTCAACATCATTCTATCTCTCAGGTCTGTGCATCCCTGCAAACAATACACTGTTCATAGTTGGAATCAGTGAAAAACTTGCTGCTAGAGAACCACAGCTGACTCTTGAGGTTAGAGAAGGATACATTTCTTGTTTTTCTGGCGTTCCTCCTTCTCTTCAATGGTGGGCGCGTTGTAGTTATAGCGAGGGGTCTGGGATCGAGCAGCAGGCGGGGTCATTATATTGTGTTCTGGGATTACACTTAACCCCCATATTGCCCCTCTCCATCCAGGAGGGTAAATGGGTTATCAGTAACCTCTTAATGAAAAATTGACGAATTTCTTTGCTATTTTTTTTTGGGGGGGGGGGGTGGAGTGAGGAGTGGCAACAAACACTTACACGACTAGTTCTAAGGAAACGGTTCCTTTGTTTCCCAAAAATCTCAACTCTTGACGCAGCTGTCATCGTTATTCATGTCAGGTCTTTAACTATGAAATTGCTTGTCAATAAATCTATTGATCGCTATTTGGTTTTTGCACTCATCTTATCAGTTTTCTTCTCTTCTCTTCCTTACTTACAGTTCCTTGAAGAGTGCATTGCGGGTTTTGTGAAGTCAGATTATGAACTGAAACATTTGTGTCTGGAATACATGGCACCTTGGCTACCAAACCTTGCAAGGTTTGTTATCGTGACGGTAGCGTGTTATTGAATAGGACATACATGGCGTCTGTTATTGTTTTATCTCTTTAAAATTTTGTCTGGAGTTGAGGTAGCAACAACTTTAGGCTTGTGTTGGCTAGTTTAAGTGTATTGTTGATGATTAAAATAACAAAAGCTTGGTCATCAAAACATGGTATAGTTTTCGGATCTCGACGCCTTCCTACAGGTATTTTGTCTTTTTTAGATTTTGCCGGTTCCCAGCGGATGATCCACAGAAAGTGAAAATGACCCGTATCCTTGAAGAACTGATAAATCTAACGGTGAAAGAAAAAGGAGTAAGTAGTCTGACAGTTCTTAATTTTTTTCCCGCGAAAAGTCTACGTATCAAATAACAATAGATCCCGTGGTGCCGTGCGCGTGGTCAGTAATACATCACAGGTGTCAAAATGTGGTAAGAAAACAAAGTGGCACTGATGTTCTTTAAATACAGTATTGACGTCCTCTGTGATCTATCACGGTACAGACCCAAAGCAAAATGCCATCTTTTTCGTATGATAAAAAAGGAAAAAAGGAAAAAATGCTGTTAGTGGTGACGTCATCTATGCGTCTATCCTCCAATAGATCATAAGTAAGAGCCAATCAAATTGCGGGTTTAATTCAGCTGATAATTCACATAAAATTTGATAGTTGGTGAAGATTATCCTTTTACTTTTGCAACATCGTTAGAAGATGAAATAAACTTGTTTTGACAAAAAAATCACAAAATTTTGCTTGAAATACGAAAAAGCCAAATGTAAACATTATTTCCGAGTCCAAGAAATTTCGCTATATTCCAGACCGTTTTTTTGTTGTTGTGAAAACGAGTTTATTTTAATGAGAATAACAAACAATTTTCATATCAAAGACTCTGCAATCACAAGTATCTCGGCAAATAGTCTGTTGTATATACTGTCATGTTTTCCGCGTCTATACTTTCCGCGTATAAACTGTCGTGTTTTCCTTGTCAAGAAGAGATTTACAATTGCCACCGCGAGTTTCATAGTTGGGGTACTTTTGGTGTGAATTTCGATCGGTTGAGAAAATAAGGAAAACACTTTAGCCAACTCATTTATTAACCTTAAATGTCTCCGTTGATGGCGTGTAAATGGTAGCGTGGCCGAGTGGTCTAAGGCGCTGGTTTTAGGCACCAGTCATTTCGATGGCGTGGGTTCGAATCCCACCGCTGCCAACATAGTTGCACTTTTTACATAAGTTTTCTGTACCAATCGCTTAACGTAGTGAAGCAAAACCAATGCATGCAATCATTGATTACTACCGAGACTTTAAATATTAAGTTATTCTGACAAAGTTATTACTTCTCTGTTCTAGACCATGTATCCCTCCGTTCAAGCGACAATTTGGGGAAATGTGGGTAAAGTAACCGAGTTACTGGATACAGTCCTTGACTGCTTCATTAAGGTATTTTCGCTTGTTTCTTTTTGCTTATGACTCTCTCTCTCTCTTTTTCTTTTAAATTTGATGAATCAGGGATTTTATAGGTAAACGTTTTTGTCAGACTCCAATGATAACTTTTCATAACACGAGTTATTTATGCACGCCCCCCCGGTTAGCTCAATTGGATAGGGCGCCGGATTGTGTTGTGCGGGACGAATAAACCGTAGACCCCGTCTCCTGCAGGGTTAGGGGTAGGAGACGTTAATTTCCCATGCACGAGATTACTGTGTGGTGGATGTCCTCCCCTGGGGTGGGATGGGTGGGGTTTACTGGGCCTGCAGTAATTGTCGCAAACTGTTGCGGTGTCCCCGCCTGTCGGCGAATCTAATAAATTAAGTATCAGTGAGATATACAAACTTGGTAACATAAAGATTGGGAGGTTTTCGACCGATAGTCGATGCGAGGCAGACATTTATGTTCTTCATTAAAAAAATGTCTTTTAAGTCTCTTTTGTAGCGACAAATGAATCTACCCACAAAAAATGGTGGTTGTCTTGAAGGTCTATAATTTGGATATATCAACAAAGTTGAAATGGTAAATTGGCCACCGTAACGATTACAAAAGCTGACGTTTCGACGAAGGGCTAACGCTCGAAACGTCAGCTTTTGTAATCGTTACGGTGGCCAATTTACCATTTCAACTTTGTTGATATATCCAAATTATTTCGTTACTCCCACCGACGCAGCCCCAAACAGTTTCTTTCGAAACTAACAGCCTTTATTCATTTGAAACTCTCTATCTTGGAAACCCGCAATACATACATTGCTCTCAATAATTCTGAATACTAGGTACACCTAAAAGGCATGAAATGTGGAAACAGCCTAAAGCAAATTGTCAAGGAACCACAGTTCCTTTTTATGATTTGCTTTGGTCAACTCCAATTCCGTTTTTTTGGGAGGGGGTGGGGGTGGGGGGTGAAGAGGGGAGCTAGCGAGGAAATATCGGTCAATATCCCTTTTCTAGCAAATGCGTTCCTACCCCTCCCCTCCCTTGGTCCGACAACGGTCAATTTATAACAAGATAAGGTTATCGTCGGGTTACGGGAGCGGTGGGTGCGCAATTTAATAGACACTGATGTTGATCCTGTTGTACAAGAGGTCACGCTGTGATACTTTGAATTTCCTGCCCAATTGTTTCAAGCGTACATGGTCCAAACATCTTTTGATTTTCTCTGTCTTATTGGATGCGTCTTAATGATTTTGTTATCTTTCAGGCCAGTGCCACAGGAGGGCTGGGTTCTGTAAAGGCAGAAGTGATGGCAGATACTGCAGTGGCTTTGGCGTCAGCTAATGTGCAAATTGTGTCACGCAAGGTTATTGGAAGGCTCGACTCGGTAATGCATTCTCCTTCGGTGACTTGACTTGGTCATTGTAGATATGAAAACTCGACGTAAACTATTTGTCAGAACCGGCTTACTAGACTTTTCCATCCGTAAATAGAACAGGCTGTTCTGATAAATGACAGAAATGGTTCTAGCGATTTGGTTGAATTTGTCCCCTAGTTCCATCCCAGGAGCGGACAGGGGGACAAATTCAATCAAATCGCCCTGAGGATGACTCAGTTTTCTCGTCTTCACGTGGGCTACTCTAGGAAGAGGCCAGAGTTTTGACTACAAAATATCGCAGACACCGACAATAGCCAATTTCAAAACTGCTAGTTAATGAAAACGCCTGAGACTGCGCATGGCGTGCGCGTGTTCATAATTATAGAGTGGACTTCTACTATCTATGTACATTGGTAAAAACGAATTCTTGTTGTTCAACCAGACCGTCTAAATGAAAAGATACCGTGGTAAAAATTATAGGATTATTTGTTATTGATCAGGGTTTGTCTTCAGAAGGCTGAGTATCCAGTTTCCTCTAAAGCGTTATTTTCCACCCGTATTGTTCTCAGTTAATCAGCAAGACCTTCATTTCTCCCACCGTCCGTCTTGAACAACACCTCATGTGGGACGATATTGCTATCTTGACAAGATATCTGCTTATGCTTTCCTTCAACGACTGTCTTGACGGTAAGGAACTTCTTTTGATAGCAGTAGTTTGTCTTGCATCCGTTCCCTAACCCAAATAGAGAAATTTTTAATGGAATGTCAGAAGTAGTCCAGTATTATATTGGTTTTTACTTTGCACCGCCATGCGATTTTTCTAGAAAATTGAAATAAAAAGTGGAATAATGTTGGCAGCGATGGGATTCGAACCCACGCCATCGAAATGACTGGTGCCTTAAACCAGCGCCTTAGACCACTCGGCCACGCTACCATTTACACGCTATTCGGGGTAGCATTTTAGTATAACAAAAAACAACCTTCATTTCTGTAAACAACCATTTTATTTTTGGTTTTATGCCACTCGATAAAAAAATCGCTCTGATGTCCCTCGTTCCTTATTTGTTTGTTTGTTTGTTTGGTTATAGTTGCCAGTCATATCCCATACTTGTTTCACCTCGTTACTCTTCTCGTCTCCACCGGTCCGCCAACCATCCGAGCCTCAATTCATGGCTTGGTCATTAACATCATCCAGTCTCTCTGTACATGTTCTTGTATCAAGTTCAGTGGTGAGTGCATAAAACTTAGTATTTGAATAATCAATGGCCTCTATTTTGTGTGACAATATGCTGGGATTTTGTCCTGAGACATTATCTCTTCGGAAAAGCTTAAACAACCAGAGCTTAGGGAAGCATTGTTTTAATGTTTAAGGACAAATAGAACAATTCATGATCGGTTGGCTAAAGTAACTAGGGATTGCGCTGTGTTGCTTTCCTTCGCCCTGTGATTAGGCCAGAGAATAAGTGCCACTTTCTCAACCAGGCAGATTCAAAAATAAAACCAATCGCGACTTGGTCACCAGTATTTATGCTGTGCTCGATGTAGTTTACTTGTTTTCAGCTCTCATTCACTCCTTGCGATATAGTCCTCAGCTCTGACAGGCTGTTTTCGTTTTAGGACACTAAATTGAAATGCGCTTAAAGAGATTGACTCGCTTGGGACAATTGTTTACCTTAGTTTCTTCCGAAAAGCAAACAGCATTGGCTTGTCTAAGGATAAATGAACAAACACGGAGGCCAAATGGAGGCTGCTGTGTCGTTGTCACTAAAATGCTTTCTTTCAGAGCGCAAGGAATTTAACAAATCAACAGTGGTTTAGCGCGGTCTGTACTCTTATCGACAACTAAAACTTACTAATGTCTCGTACGACATCCCCAACGTGGAAGTTAATCTCTTCTTCCGTACAAACACAATGAACTTGAAATTGTGATGGAGAATTAATAACGTCAGACATGACGTTGAAAATTGGTTGAGATCGCTTTTGGAATACCACTGGAATATTCCTCAGTCTTAGCAGGACTTCATGCGCGTGGGCCATTTGAATAAATTCAGGGCAGACGGAAAGATTGGTTAAGATATATAGCAGGATATTTCTCTGTTCTATACAGTAAATTATTATTTATTGAGCTTCTACCTGAATTTGTTTTCTTAGACGAAACTCACCGGCTTCTTCGTATGCGGCTAGCCGAGCTGTCGTCGCCCAAGTTTTATCTTCTTTTTGGTAAGTGACCAAGACAGAATTTCTCCTTACAATATCAATACAATATCAAGCTTACAAGTGATGAGAATAAAGAAAAATATCAATTAGGGGATTATTAGTTGATCCAATACCAAATTCTCCGAGCTGAAGTCATAAGAATTGTATGGCAGAAAGTAAGGAGAATTACTATTTAGATCTGGGAATGAAAGGTTAACTAGCAAAGAGATGATAAAAGTCGAGGAATTCATCAGCAAGAGGGCGTTACCTTGATTTGATATCAAATTCTCCTAAAGTGTGGCAATTTTAAGACGGACTTTTTTTTTCTTTTTTTGTTTTTAATTACATGCCAACTAATCATTTCGCTCTCAACTAAAGGCATCTCAAAAGTGAAGACACCAGCTGTTAAGGCTTTTAAAGCAACCTACCAACGCAGATACACGCTGAGGGACTGGGAAGGAGAATCACTGAGCATGACCGCCATGGAAACAGTTACTGACCTTTTACTCGAAATAATGGAGGTAACTCATCATCTCACATCTTTTTGCGAAAGCAAGTAAGACTCAACGTTTGGCTTATTCAACTTCTTAAAGAGTTTTAAATGGGCATGTAAACGAGGGGGCTTATATCCTTGGGGGCTTATATCATTGGGGGCTTATATCCATGGGGGGCTTATATCCATGGGGGGGGCTTATATCCATGGGGGGGCTTATATCCATGGGGGGCTTATATCCATGGGGGGCTTATATCCATGGGGGGGGGGCTTATATCCAAGGGAGCTTATAACTGGAACGAAAAAACTTTTCGAAACAATCTACAGCACTGAAGAACGTATTTCATATACTGTTTTGTTTTCTGAAGCTTTAATAACCGGAATGAAAAAGTGTTAATTATACGAAGTCAGATATCAAAGTGGTTTTAGCAAATTTGTTGTTGCGGAAAATTTTTCTCAGCTACGTAGGCGTGGTTTTTTTTTATCTCATAATAATATCTCCTACTTTTTTAATCTCATAATAAACGAGGTACCTAACTCGTGAATCAATCACTGCAAGCGTTATTCTGATTCAACATTTTTCATGTAAACTTTTCTTTATTTTACAGAGTTGCATGAAGGACATCACGGAATGCACATGGCTCAAGAAGTGGACAGAACTTGCTTCAAAGTGAGTGCTATTTTCATCAAGAAAGTTCTGAGTCCTCTTCGGTTAAGCAGTTTTGCAAACGCGCCCAGCCTTGTCCATGTGTGAATTTAAAAAGAAAGTGAATTGGCAGCGGTGGGATTCGAACCCACGCCATCGATATGACTGGTGCCTAAAACCAGCGCCTTAGACCAGTCGGCCACGCTACCTCTTACTTGCACTAATGTTATTTTCCATTACTCATATATTTATCTCGTTCCATCTTACAGGTTCGCGTTTGATTTTAACCCCGCTCTGCAGCCTCGTTCTATTGTGGTTCTTGGTTGTATCAGCAAAGAAGCGAACGATAGACTTGTGCAGAAACTGTTACAAGTGTTGATCATGGTAAGAGCGTCGTCGACTGAATTTTATTTCAGCAATATTTTGAAGATATTTTAGATAAGAAGGTAAGCACAATTGAATGCTTCCGCTGATATGTAACTTGTTCCTTTCCTCAGGCTCTGAGCTCATATAATGACCTGGTGTTGATAGAGGCGGCGCTCATGTGTCTCTCTAGGCTTCAGGTGATTCTTAGTAAGGTGAGTTGAGTCATGCATAACAAATCTTTGTCAGACTCTGCTAGAAATCCCACAGATAGCAGAGCTTATTTAAGGCTTTTAATGCCAAAAGATTGACCCACTTATGCCTGAAATTTCTTAGCCTATTTCAAATCTGTTGACGATTGGTCAGTGTGTCTATGTATCTATGTTTCTGTTTGTCTGTTTCTCTATCTTTCTGTTGATAGCCGTCGGGCTTTCTGTCTTTATTTTTATGTCAGCTGGTCAGTCGTCGGAGTTGGTGTGATTGTCTGTCTGTCTGTCTTCTGTTTGGGTCTGTCTGTCTGTCGGTCGGTCTGGCTGTCAGTCAGTCAGCTAGTTAACTAGCCAGTCAGTCAGTCAGTCAGTCAGCCAGTCAGCCAGTCAGCCAGTCAGCCATGTATTCAATTTTGTTTGTCTTGTTATCATCTGCTTGTGTCTCACTCTCTGTCTGTCTGGCAGCCAGGCAGTTGGACAGTCACGTCCAGTTTGTTTGTCTCTCACTCTTTGTCTGTCCGTCTGTCTGTTTGTCTTCGTGTTTGTCAGTCATTCAGTCTGTTTGTCGTTATGTCTGCTGTCTGACTCCCTTACTCTCTGTCTGTCGGCCTGTCGCATCATCTCATTTTGTCTGTTTTTATGACATTTTTTGTGACACGCTAGTCAGTGTATATTCTTGTTTGCAGGACTCCATGTTCCACAAGGCATTCTTCTGGATTGCTGTAGCTGTGCTTCAGGTGAAGGCACTGAAATTGTTTATGACCTGTTAAATCTTTATATAGCTCACTCTTAATTCTTTCGTGTTCATTTTTCATTTCAGCTGTCAGAACTGTCTCTGTATCCTTGTGGTTTGGCACTTTTGGAGCAGAGCCTCATATCACTCGAAACACATGGTGCCTTCGAATCAGAGGTTCGTAAAATAATAGGGATGTAATCGTGAGTTCTGCCGCCAGAGACTCCTCGTCTTTTCCCCATGCTTGTATCAAATCTAGAGATTATTTTTATAAAAAGTTTAAAAAATACTATATTGGCAGCGGTGGGATTCGAACCCACGCCATCGAAATGACTGGTGCCTTAAACCAGCGCCTTAGACCACTCGGCCACGCTACCATCTACGCATTAAAAGAGATGACACCTTTGTTTAAGACATGACTTGGCTTACACTTTGTCCTTATTTTCTTTTTTCTACAGTCGGTGGACAAAGTTCTCATGGCGGTACGCGAAGAACCTCTGCTAGAGTTTCACTGTAAGCAAATGGACCATTTCGTTGGCCTTCACTTTTCAAACAATTTCCACTTTGCGCTGATGATACACCTTGTAAAAGGTATGGCACTGTTTCTTTAATTACAAATTTTTTGAATTTGTTGGCGTGTTTGATTTTCTATTGTGTCAGTAGCGGGAGGGCTCTTTTACATGTGTCAACTTGTGCCCAGGATTAGTAATGTTTGCAAAAATTGAGGAACTTAATGAAAGCAGTAACACGAACGCTATGCCTTACAGTTACTGGTCAGTTAAAACTGGTGAAATAGTTTTTATCCACTGAATCTGTTTTCTGCTTATTTTTTGTAGGAGTATATCATCCCCAGGCCACCTCTTCGGCTCGTGCCATTCGCATCCTGAACTTGATGTATAACATCACTAGCAAACGGAAGACAAGGTAGGTATGGAGTGGAAAAAGTTATTTGCAACTTAATGTCGAAAACAAACTGGGATTGCAGAAGATTTTTTTTCCTTTGCTCTGTGATTGGTCTGAGGAATTCTTGCCACTTTCAACCAATCAGATACCGGAAAATTTTGTTCTTTACGATAACCTTAGAAATTCTCACGCGTTTATTGGTCGAGAGCCATCGTCAAGAAGGTTATACATTTAGATCATAGAAATGACTTACATGTCACGCCATGCTCGCGCAGGGGATTTTCCGAAAACTTAGCCGGATATCAGGTTTAATAAAATCGTAGTTTTATTAAAATAAAACAAACAAATTGACGTCAATTGTTAACTAATCACATCTTGGTCACGTGCATTTTCCCGCGCTTCTTAAAGTTTATTTGTTTTAACTTTAATTTCTTATTTATTTCTTTTGTGATATTTTCCTTAGCTCTGATTGGTTTGTCGTTTTTACTTTGGTTTGGAATCGAAACGCGCCTCTCTGAGGCGGATCCAGGGCTGGTTCGGGTGGTTCGGTCGAAGCCCCTAAACTGTCCCTCAAAATGCTGGAAATCATGTTTCCGAAGGCCTAATTTTCAAAATCTCTTGAGAAGCATGCCCTCGGACAATTCTCCGAACCCCCCTTGACTAAATCCTGGATCCTCGATCCGCCCAACCTCTCTATGCGAAATGAAGCACTCACGTTTCGCTGCGTTGCCTTCTACGTCTCAACATCAGAATGCATATTCTTTATACTGTCCGGTTTAATCTCCTTAATCTCCTATGGAACTGACAAAAAGAAGTTTTAAAGCATTCAGGAGCTTATTTAGTTGGCGATCATTTTTTTAACTTCTCATGACCTCATTGGTTGATTCAGCTGTGATACCGTAAGGAGAAATTAGACGCTGGTCATTCTTAGGGATTCTAAGGGCAATAGCTCTTCACTGTCATTTGTATTGTAGCATGTCATTGCAGTCTGTTGAAATGACGCTTGATACAGTCAGCGTAAGGGAACTGATGACACTTTAATTTCCTTGCAGTCGTGGTTCTTTTATAGTCAACAAAGAAAATCTTGCATATTTGGCTGGTAAGTTAAAGGACTGACAAAGTGTTCCTTACTGCAGAGGAATGCCTAATGTTAAACTGGGCGAAGTCGCCAAAGATTTTTGCTTCTTGGTAGAATTCGCCCAAAGTTTTTATTTTCGACTTTGTAATTCGTTTTGTTTTACTTCCTTCCTAGTTATCCTTTTTCATTCGGGGTTAATCAATGCTTCTTTTCTGCTTTTTTTGTCCTATCGTACCGAACTAATATTTTTATTCCCCTTCAAGCTGAAGTTAGTTTTGGTCTGTGCAAAAGTTGTCTTGCAAAGGTTCTGTGAATTGCAAAAGTCCTGAAAACTTGGTAGAACTTATGTTCTCTTGAAATAAAACCTCGAAAATACCTTGTCATAGAAAAAATAAAAGCATATGAGCTGAAGGTAGCCCCTGACGCGTTTAGGCGCCCTTTTTTCGGGGGTGGGGAGAACGAAAACTACTCATTAAAAAGTTCAATCACATTTAGTTTTCTAACTTGACTACGGAAGATTGTTTGACTTTGATTCTTCGTAGCTTTGTTACCCATATCTGAGGAAGTTCGCTCTAGCTTGCGCCCGGGTGCCAAAAAAGAGCCCGACAGCCCCACCCTGAATTTTCCAGGCAAACTTGACGGCAGTCTCTCCGGAAGCGTAACGTCCTTGAATACGGAGCACCAAGTGTCCATAGTGATTACAGTTGATGACAGTACTAGTGACGAGGCCTTTGTTTGTCCCTCGGAATGTCGAAACATGCTCTTGGATCCAAGCATTGTGAACGACAATCAGACTCAAGCATTGCTGCTGACCGCCCTGGTAAGGTTGTTTGGATAATTTGGGAATGACTTCCCTGAGGGTGAATTGATTTAGAACAACTTTCAATTGAGTTTCGAAAAGTGTTTCGGGATTGCTTTGGTTTTGCTTCATAGAAACGTTCAATCGATCGTCAAGAAACCGACATAACGAAATCACACAGACCAATCAGAACAGAGGTTATTTCATTATTGTTAAAGAAGGATTTGTTGAAATATTACTCGTTTTCCCGCAATGGAAGTCCATTGAAGGGTGACTGAGCAGGGCTGTTGGTGGCATTCGGAAAGTGTATACACAGAGTTTTTGTAGGAGGTCAAACGAGCTGTATGTGTGGGCGAGTTTCCGCTAACAGAGAGACCCTAGTTTTATTGATTCAAGTTGTTGGTTTCTTGATAGGCAATGCTGCTTGAGCACGTCACTGGAGATGTAGAGTCACGGTATTTGTACCAGGTATTAGCGGAGGCTAGCTTGGTATTCCCTGGAGTTTTCCCTGTCATGTGAGTACTCTAATTATTAAATAGTCCTTATCAGCTGCTCATATGCATTTCCAAGGCACACTAGAACGTCGCTAACCCTCTATTTTCATACTTGTAATTTTACGATACTAGAGCGTTTCCCAGCGAATAAGTCATGAGAAATACATCTTGATATGACACCAAATTTTCTACACTAATTCAAAAGGTATTCCAAGCTGGCGAGCGATGTGAGTGCGTAGGAGGTCCGCGAAAGGTTTTTAGTGTCAGACCCCTCACAGACCTCGCGCATGCTTTACCGGCCACCCATGCTGCAACCATAATGAAAGCCTTCTCGCAGGCTCTAATCATCAGCTATCCAAAATTAGCTACTGCCTGTTATCTACCAATTGTTTCATTTGCCCGCTAACGAATCTCGAAACTAAAAACTAGTTACCTAGTTTATTTTTTGTTTTTGATAGAGTAGTTAATTACCACCCCACATAATAGAGAAGAGAAAAACATTCTAGCTAATTTTTTTTTTTGTTCTTGTGCAGTTATAATCTCTTAGACTCGGATCTATCCATTGTGCTCGGCCATTCTGATGATGTAGCCACTCTGAAAGCGATACAGACAATCGTACATTCAATGAGCGCTGTAAAGCTAAACGACGATCCTGTTATGAAGTCAAGCTATCTATCAAGTAAGTGAAAATCAAAGTACAGCTGAACTGTATGCAATGACGTTTAATTTCCAGGTGATGTGGAACTAAGAGGTACAAAAAATAATTTTAATTATAGGTCATGAAGTCTCTGTTTTTAATGTGAGGAAGTTATTTGTTTTTCCCGCGTAAACATGATGGCTTCGTGTACGACTTTAATTCCTCGTCTTCCAAGGCGTAAAAGAAAACAAAGACTAATTTGTCTGCGTTTTTGCTCTTTCAGCATTTGGATTTTCCGGATTCAGTCGCTTCACGAAGTTTAAGGTAGGCATTTTGTACTGCTGCGATTTTTCTCACAGTGACCTTTGTGTTTAAGATTAGCTTTGAAACTACTTTTAAGGGTCTTACAAGATGTAGTTCATTTCCAGTGATCGTGGAAACGAAAAAATGCGAATGTCCCTCGAGAATTCAAACCTCAGACCTTCGCATTTCGCAGTCCTATGGTTTACCACCGAGACACAGAGAACTCTATGTTGAGCTAGGCAATTAGAAGGTTCACATGAAACAAGGGTCCTGTATTCTGCTAGGATCTAGACCTTTGTGCGGGTAAAAAATCCATGTTATTAATTTTCGCAGGAGCAAAGCGGTCAGGCAAGCCGTGCGCAGCTCTTTGTAAAGTTCTTGGAAGCTGTAGTAGAGGTGTATGGTGTACCCCTGACCGATCAAAAAACACAGCGTTCAGGTTCTGTGGCGTCTGTCAAACCAATACTTCTCAGCTCTAGCACTGAGGACCTGAGGGTGGCGTCTTCCTCGTCTTCTCTGTCTTCTTCCCTTAGTTCTCTGTCTGGTGCTGCACCCGGTAAGCACCTTTTTATTCCGTTGCCGTTCAAGCGCTCATCTTCCTCATGCCGGGCGAAAAAGGCCGATAAGGAATCTCCGAAATTCCGACGGAACTGGTCCACCAGGGGAACACGAAGTCCCTCCACTGGGAAAGTTATGAAGTGATTAGTTTGTCAAAAATCTGTGGGGTGTTACGGGCCAAGGTGCGAGACAGGGGATCCATATCATCGAGGGAACATTTCTCGATTGATTATCAAGTTCTGGCAACAAATACTAAACGACGAGTGTTAAGGAGAATTTGCATATTGGCTTAAGGCCTGAAAACGAGTTTGAAAGAGTTGGCTGGATATACCACGAGCCCTGTTCGACTCGGATTCATTTGTCTTGCAAGCCGCAGTTCTACGTGGACTCCTCCTTCCAAGAGGTTTAATTTTCATCCTGACATTATGCAGGAGTAACCGAGAGAAACCAAACAGTGCACTTAAAATGCATTTTTGGCTCGCTTTGAGTTTTCTACCTTATTGATACTAACTTCTGCATGACTTCATTTTGCTATTTCAGAAAAATCACGAGATCTAGTTCCCTCGAAATATCGGTTGACGCAAAAAATAGCAACGCAAAATTTTATGTCCTGTTACAAAATAATTTTCAAGTCCTTACTTCACTTAGGATACGGTCCACAATTTGTGTCACAAGCACCGTCAATTTCTTTAAACGGGCCTTTAGGAGGTTGACTGTTGTTCGTGGTCAAAAACGATCATTTTGTTCGTACTGTTCAGTATAGTGTTTTTGTGGGCACAGTTAAAAGCCGTGGGAAACTAAAACGATAGTATCGAATTCTCGCTTTTCTCCAAAACTAGTTCCATTTACCACCACTTTTTGCCCAATTTTTCGCAAAATTTTATTCTCGCATATTCCATTTTTAGCGAGAAAATGAGTGACTGCGAAAAATTGGTAGGTTTTCCGTTCATTGATTTTTGTCTAATGCGACATTTCTCAGAACTTAAGAGTTCTGTTTACTCAAGAGTTCAATTCAAAACTGACCGCTGTACTGGTATGGCGTTGTTGAAGTAGATAACTCTTGGAGCATTGGTTGCCATACCCATTCCGACTTAGGTACTCTCCGATTTCCAGAGTAGATTACTCGACACAACGACACGACATCACCATTATATAATTCCGCGCGTTCTATCTCTTTAATTCCCACGGGTAATTCGCTTGTTACACCTCGTAACAGTCTCTCTTTATTACCAAACAAATATGGTAAGGGGAATACAGCCGGAGAATCGGCTCCAGCATTAGCAGCAGATGAAGTAACTTATCTTGCAATTAAACGAATATTATGGAAGTGATTTTAAAGAAAATGACGAACCTGTCGTTCTCAGCTGAGATATTCTGGTGATATTCTCTGATGAGAATATCGCCAACCCCTTATACTCCCACGAGTGACCAAGACAGAATTTCTCCTAACGATATCCATACAAGATCGAGTAGAAAAGTGATGAGAATATACAAAAATAACAATTCGGGGATTTAGTTGATCCAATACCAAATTCACATTATAAGAATTGTATGGTAGAAAGAAAGGAGAATTGCTAATGAGATCTTGGGAGCGAGAGGCGGTTGACGCTATAATTTATTTGTAAATATTACAATCCCTTGGAATGCAAATGCCTTTATAATACTGGCGCCACACTGGTTTGTGGACGCGATATGAACGTGAAAGCGGATGAAACCTTGTTTTAGAAATTTTACAATCTTTAATTAGAGTTGTAAATAAAATCATTGAAATTTGCAACATTGTATTATGTTTTATACAAAGCAGTTTTGTTTTTGTTCACAAGGGTATATATAATACGATGTGCGCGCACTATCAAGGCTGATTTTCACGAACTACGGAGTCAATTTTTTTTAGTTTTGCTGGTGTGTGCGTGCGCTTCTCAGGGGCGACAGGAAGCATGCAAGCGTTTTGCGACCAGGTTTCCTAAATGTTGCAGCAGGCATGCTATCGTTATTCGCGCAAAAGAACCGGCCCTGGTTGCTAGAAGTTTGAGAAACGCTAGCCAGTGGATAAATCTGTATCCGGTGGAGAGCGAAGTACGTTTTGCTATCACTTATCCGCTGGATAGCGATTTATCCGTTAGTTAGCGTCATCCGCCTATTGTACAACTTGGTCTTGATGAAAAGAAGTAATTTGTATCCCAGGGCCCGGTTGTTCAGAGAGCGGTTAATGCTATCCAACGGATCAATCGCTACCCGGCGCATGAGTGTTACCAAAACGTAGTGCGCTATCAACCGCAGAAAGATATATCTAGTGGATGGCGTTATCCATCCTTCGAACAACCGGGGCCAGAATGTGACTAAAAGGTGAGACAATAGCCTAGTTCACCAGATATCTATTCAATATCTTGGAGACAGGTAACACAGACGTAGAAAAGAAACACCGACAAAATAAGGCGCGCGCACTTAAAATCACAACGCATTGCCAAGTATGTTGCTATCAAACTTTATGTCACATTCACAAAATAACACGTGTGTTTTCCTTCCAGTTAAGGTTAATATTAAAATGGGAAACTGTTTTACGGCGATATTTTCAGACAAATCAGTAGAAAACGATACGAAAATGGACAAAAGGGTTGAAAGTGAAGAATCAGATCAAATACCCTCTGTTGCAATCGATACGAAGCCTGCTCCAAGTATTGTTTCGTTTCAGTCTGAACTGGAGTTTAGGGTAAGGGGTTCATTCGCCACGGTTGATTTCGACGGGGATGACGAATCCTCGTCGTCTGGGACATTCTTGTTTGATTCGGAAGATGAGTGAGAGGTCTCCCAACCACAATCCACCAATAAGATCACTGACATCGTTTCTTATGTGACCAATCAGAACACAAGAGATTGTAATCAATATCGTTTTTCCCGCGTTTTCAAATTCTGCATTTGTTCGTAGTTTCTTGATGGAGGGGGAAACGCCGAAGAAGGTTTTGCGAAGTGATCGTTGCTTTATTTGTTGCACTTCAGTTGAGAAAAAAGAAAAAATTTATGTCTTTGGAAAAAGTTCCTTTGATTTTCCTGCGATTATTAGTTCCTGTCTGGATGTGAACGTGAGCTGCTATTCAGCGACCAGCGAGTTGTCAGTTTGTGAAGCTTGCTACCGACGATTGATGAAGTTCAAAAAGGCCTTTGATCATCTTGAAGAACCCGAAGATGAATTGAGGGGAATCTTCAAGGATCGCGAACTTCCAAGAACGAAGCGCTTATTGAACGTTGAGAGCGACGGTGGAGAAATCCAAGCTTCGTGCCGTGGGAAAATGATGATTGGTCGAAATCCTGAATGGAATGCAGTTCCAATGTGAACAGCCTTTTCTGGGAGAGTTATTCGCCTGGCGTGACGACTCTGGAAATGGCTGCAAAGCAGTCTAATAGAGGAAGCAAATCAACCACTACGGAAGCACAAAACGAGCTCCTGATGATAGCAGGAACACCTCCCGCTACCAACTCATGGGATAGTGCTAGTACAGTAGTAGAGTCTCAAAAATCCAGCGCTAGTTGTAACGAAAATGATGTTTCCCAAACGCCTAAAGATCAGAGGATTGAAAAGAATTGTTCTACAGCACAGTCTTCCAGTTCTGCTTCTTCATGGAACAGTACATCCAACTGCAAATATTACGCTGAGAGGAAAAGCTCGGAGAGTGTATGCAACATGCAGAAAGGTGTAGGGTCGCGTGTGTGGTTCCGATTTAAAAATTACAAAATTACTCTGCAGTAAGAAACTGGTGCAAAGCCCTAGGGCCATTCACTTTGGGGTTAACTGAAGTGTGCATGGGGGACAACTCGCATAGAGGGTATTTGTCTGACGCTCGATACTCTTTCGCCTCGTAAAAGAAGCAATAAGAACGAAGCTTTTCCATAAATTTCTGAAACTATACATTTGAATGATGAGTTGCAGCAAATTTTAATCTGATTATCAAAGAAAAATAGCATCCAATATTTATTTCCTTAATTATTTCCCTTTGAGTTGTTTGTCCCCTTAGGTGTCTCCGTTGATGGCGTGTAAATGGTAGCGTGGCCGAGTGGTCTAAGGCGCTGGTTTTAGGCACCAGTCATTTCGATGGCGTGGGTTCGAATCCCACCGCTGCCAACGTAGTTGCACTTTTTACAAGTTTTCTGTACCAATCGCATAACTTAGTGAAGGAAAACCAATGCATGCAATTTTTGATTACTATCAACATTTTAAATATTAAGTTACTCTGACAAAGTTATTTCTCCTCTGTTCTAGACCATGTATCCCTCCGTTCAAGCGACAATTTGGGGAAATGTGGGTAAAGTAACCGAGTTATTGGATACAGTCCTTGACTGCTTCATTAAGGTAGCTTATGACACACTCTCTCTCTCTCTCTCTCTCTCTCTCTCTCTCTCTGTCTCTCTCTCTCTTTTTCTTTTAAATTTTATGAATGAGGGATTGTATGGGTAAACGTTTTTGTCAGACTCCAATGATAACGTCTCATAACTAGAGTTATTTATGCACGTATTAGTAAGACAAACAAACTTGGTAACATAAAGATTTGGGAGGTTTTCGACAGATAGTCGATGCGAAGTAGACATTTATGTTATTCGAAAGGAAAAAGTCTTTGAAGTCTCTTTTGTAGTGACAAACGGTTCTCCCCACAAAAAGGCGTTGTTTGTCTTTGAACCCTAATTCTTGGAAACCCGCAATACATATATTGCTCTAAATCATTCTGAATACTAGTTACACCTACCAGGCATGAAAAGTGGAAGCAACAAAAAGCAAACTGTCAAGGAACCTCAATTCCTTTTTATGATTTGCTTTTGGTCAACTCCAAATACTTAAGTGGTAACATCTGAGTGCGTTTGTTTTTGGAGGGGCTGGGGGTGGGGGGTTGAAGAGGGGGGCTGGCGAGGAATTATCGATCAAGGTCCATTTCTGAGCAAATGCGTTCCTACCCCTCCCCTGATAAAACAACGGTCAACTGATAACAAGATAGGGTTGTCGATGGGTTAGGGAGGGGTAGGTGCGTAGTTTCTTAGACACTGATGTTGAACCTGAAAATGTAATCTCTGACGTTTGAGTGACATGGGAACGAACTAGTCAGAAATTAATATTCTGACGATACGTTGAAGAGGTTCGAGTGGCATCGCGGTAGTTTCGGATTATTTAAGCGTTTCACGGGAAATTAAGTCATTCTAGGTCGGTCAGTCTTAGGTTTTACCACTTTCTTTTTTCTTGTTTAATGTAATTTTGTTTACAACTCTCTGTAAAATGTCACCGCTTTCATTGAATTTTCTGTGTGATTAGTAGTGTATTTAGGTCTATTTTAATTACCCTTTCCTCGGGGTACAGTGCTGTTGCATTAGATGAGGAATACGTTTCCACATATTTTTTGGCCACTTCTAAAGAGTGGTTTTTTATAGTGGTTTTTCGTATCTGGCGTAGCACAGGCTATTTTGTATAACCCTTTAGTTTCAGTAAATACTTCCAGTACATTGTAGATTCTAGTAGGATGCGTATACTACAAGGCTGGCTGACTCATTCTAAATAAACTTTCACGTTGAATATCTTGCCTGAGTGAAGTCTGAATTATACATTCTCTGCCTTTGTTGTACACTGAGGTCACGTTTCAAGTGTACATGGTACCAAAATCTCTTGACTTTGTCTATCTTATTAGATATGTCTTAATGATTTTGTTATCTTTCAGGCCAGTGCCACAGGAGGGCTGGGTTCTGTAAAGGCAGAAGTGATGGCAGATACTGCAGTAGCTTTGGCGTCAGCTAAAATGCAAATTGTGTCACGCAAGGTCATTGGAAGGCTCGACTCAGTAACGCATTCTCCTTCAGTGACTTGATTTGGTTATTGTAGATATGAAAACTCGACGTAAAACTCTCTAACTATTTGTCAGAACCGGCTTACTAGACTGTTCCATCCGTGAATAGAGCAGGCTGTTCTAATAGATGACGGAAATGGTTCTATCGATTTGGTAGAATTTGTCCCCTAGTTCCTTCCAAGGTGCAGACTGGGGGTCAAATTCAACTAAATCGCTCTGAGGATGACTCAGTTTCCTCGCCCTCACGTGGGCTACTCTAGGAAGAGGCCAGAGTTTTGACAATAAAATACTACAGATTTGACAACAGCCAATTTCAAAACTGCTACTCATTGAAAACGCATCAGACTGTGCAAGACGTACGCGTGTTCATTATTTTAGAGTTGACTTCTGCTATCCATTTACATTGGTAAAAAGTCATTCTTTTTATTCAACCAGACCGTCTAAATGAAAAGATACCTTATTGGTAAAAATATTTAGGATTATTTTGTTATTGACTAGGGTTTGTCTCCAGAAGGCTAAGTATCCAGTTTCCTCAAACGCTTTATTTTCCACCCATATTGCCCTCAGCTAATCAGCAAGACCTTCATTTCTCCCACTGTCCGTCTTGAACAACACCTCATGTTGGACGATATTGCTATCTTGACAAGATATCTGCTTTTGCTTTACTTCAACGACCGTCTTGACGGTAAGGAGCTTCTTTTGATAACAGTAGTTTGTCTTACATCCGTTCCCCAACACAAATAGGGCAATTTTCAATGGAATGTCAAAAGTAGTCCTGGAGTACATTGGTTTTTACTTTATACTGCACTGTGATTTTTTTTGAAAATTTAGGTAAAAATGTGTAGTTAAGTTGGCAGCGGTGGGATTCGAACCCACGCCATCGAAATGACTGGTGCCTTAAACCAGCGCCTTAGACCACTCGGCCACGCTACCATTTACACGCTGTTTGGGCAACATTTTAGGATAATAAAAAACAGCCTTTCTTTGTTTAGACAATCGTCTGTTTTTTTTGTTTTATGCCACTTGATGAACAAATCGCTCTGATACCCTCGTTCTTTATTTGTTTGTTTATAGTTGCCAGTCATATCCCATACTTTTAATATATCAACAACGGTTGAAATGGTAAATTGGCCATCGTTACGATTATAAAAGCTGACGTTTCGAGCGTTAGCCGTTCGCCGGAGCGAATAGAGGAATTGTGGGTTGTGTGTGCTTTTAAAGGCAGAACATGGAGCTACGTGATTGGTGGGAACATGGCAACGAGAAAAGCACGAATAAATTAGTGGAATGAAAAGCGTTCGTTGACACCTGTGGGATTTAGACTGCAAGTTTGAAAGATGAGCTTTTGTTCAAGAGTTTTACGGCTTTCCGTGCTACCTAAGGGTAGGGAAAGACCGCAGATTGCCATATGTTGCTTAGAATGATTAGGTAAATTAAAATGTCTAGCGACTGGTTTCGATGTCTCCTTGTCATTCCTCTCCACGTCACGAAGGTGTTCTCGGAATCGGTCACCTAGTCTTCTGCCTGTTTCGCCGATGTAAATCTTTTTGCAATAAGTGCAAGTTATGCAATAGATTACATGACCAACCAGGCACTTTTAAATGCGCTCGTGCACGATACAAAACGTGTCCTTTCATCCACAACACTGAGAAAATATCGGGACCCAAACGATCCTCCGCCAATGTAATCTATTGCATAACTTGCTGACTTATTGCAGAAAGATTTACATCGGCGAAACAGCAAAGAGATGACGAAAGTCGAGGAATTCATCAGCAAGAGTGCGTTACCTTGATTTGATACCAAATTCTCCTGAAGTGTGGCAATTTAAAGATAGACTTTTTTCCTTTTTTGTTTTAAACTGTATGCCATCTAATCATTTCACTCTCAACTACTGAAAGGCATCTCAAAAGTGAAGACACCAGATGTTAAGGCTTTTAAAGCAACCTACCAACGCAGGTACACGCTGAGAGACTGGGAAGGAGAATCACTGAGCATGACCGTCATGGAGACAGTTACTGACCTTTTACTTGAAATAATGGAGGTAACTCATCATCTCATATCTTTTTACGAACGTAAATAAGACTCAACGTTTGGCCTTTTCAACTTCTTAAAGAGTTTTAAATGGACATGTAAACGTGGGGGCTTATATCCAAGGGGGACTTATATCTGTGGGGGCTTATATTCGTGAGGGCTTATATCCGTGGGGGCTTATATTCGTGGGGGTTTATATCCGTGGGGGCTTATGTCAGTGGGGGCTTATGCCCGTGGGGGCTTATGTCCGTAGCGGGGCATATCCGTGGGGAGCTTATATCCAAGGGGGCCCGGAATGAAAAAGTGTTGATTAAACGAGGTCAGATATTAAAGTGGTGGCAGCAAGTTTGTTGTTCTGAAAAAAATTTTTAACAAATGTAGGCGTGGTTTTAGCACTCGTTCATCTCATAATAAACGAGCTACCTAACTCGTGAACCAATCACTACAAGCGTTAATTCTGATCCAACATTTTTCATTTTAACTTTTCTTTGTTATATTGAGTTGCTTGAAGGACATGACGGAATGCACATGGCTGAAAAAGTGGACAGAACTTGCTTCAAAGTAAGTGCGATTTTCATCAAGAAAGTTCAGCTGAGTCCTTTTCGGTTTAGCAGTTTTAAAACGGCGCCCAGCCTTGTCCATGTGCGAATTTAAAAAGATGTTGAATAGGCAGCGGTGGGATTCGAACCCACGCCATTGAAATGACTGGTACCTAAAACCAGCGCCTTAGACCACTCGGCCACGCTACCTCTTACCCTATTGATCTATGCCATTCGTCAGACAGTTTGGTGGGGTACTCACCAGGGTGCATTCCGCATAGACCCGAAGTTACGCCGAGGGCTTTGAAAATGTACGCCGAATAGGCCACAATTCTACGCCGTTGGTAGCATACGCCAATAATTGCCCCCGGGCCCAGATCTTTTGCCGCCGCGCCGCCGCTAAGAGAGGCGGGTAAGAGAAATCCTGGGGACTAGTTTGTTGAAGGGATGTCCATGCTCGCTATCAGGAGCAAAAACATTTACTTTTCATCTTTATGTGTTCAGTGATGGTGCTTTATTTTATACAGCCATCACTAGAAATCGAGGACATAAGAGCCGGCTAATATTGATTCAAGAACGTTTTCGCTTATCGTTGACAATCGGAGCTGGCTAACATTGATTTAGGAACGTTTTCGCTTATCGTTGACAAGGAACTATGAATTTCCGTTGTTATCAGTCATCACTTCGGTGCCCTATAATTTTAGAAACAATATTGTTCATAGAAACAGGTAATATTCAAGGTGTGCACCTTAATTTTCGCACAATATGCATTAAATACATATACTATCGTGCTTCGCTTGAACAATTTTGCATTTGCTAACTTGTCAAGAAATATACATCTTTTAATCTTTGCGTTCCGGCTCAGTTTAGCCTTTCACAGGTAAATGAGCTACAGGAACTATAGATCCACTTCACATGACTTAGTAGACAGAAGTTGGTAATTAGGTATACAGCGTAGACCAATAAATGTCCAAATTCCTGAAGCAAAGCAACCAATTGCTTGCCTTTTTATATAATTTGTCAATCTATGTTCTTAAATTTTAGGAATCGTCATGTCAAACAAATGACGATCAGCGTTGGCACAGAATACACACATATTGTCTTACTTATCTGCCAGAAAAGGACAGCGACCTGAATACGAATCTATTTGATCCACGACTTTCCGGCGAGACTGAATAATGCTTCTCATATCCTGAAAAGAAAGCATTTCGTCCGTGGGAGCGGATCACATCATCTCCTCTCAAATACAGGCTGACACTTTCATGAATGATATCATCACACTTCTTTAACGAGGGTAAACACCAGTTCAGTTTCGTCCTTCTGAAAAGTGTCTCATTTGATCGGCCTCCAGACTTTTGCTGTGCTCTCATGCAGCTATAATAGCTTTCCGCAATGGCCTCTGGTCCGCCTTTTGCAAGTACAATATCCAGGATAGCGCATGATTGTGGTTGTGCGATGCTATAAATGTCTTCCTGAGAGTAACATGAGCTGAAAACATTCTGTTCGTGTAAACGGACATTGTACTCCTTTCCACTGGTAAACTTCATCTTAAAAGCGGCATCCAAAGTATTGAAGGAGCATGCTCAAACAGGACAAGACTAGCATCCTGGTGTTTCAATGGCTCACCATGATCCGTACCTTGAACCATAAACCAACTAGGACATAGACTTTTCCAAATACCTACTTTTACAGCCTCTTTAATTCTGTCCATGTAACGGAATGCCCAAGCTGGAATAGCTTGGCTTGGGGGATGAATCTAGCAGTACAGCTCAAACAATTAGGATGGGTGGGACAGAGGGCCCTTTCCTTCTCTGCACTCTGCTGGCAGAACTGATTCTGAATGGAGTGGGTTAATTTCCCAGTATTTATCTGAACCTTTTATGTAACCAGTGCCAGGAATACTCATGTAGCTGATAAAGCTGCATTGTTGTTGCGTAATTCAACACACAAAATTCATGTTATCATTTGGCCTTTATAATACTTATCTTACTGAAGAATTTTTGGAGTATCACCATCCAGAGGGTCCTAAAAGATAGAGTGAACATGTTTTACATGAAATACTGTACTTACCCAAAGTAAATCTATAAGGCAATAAAAACAGAATTATAAAAGTTCTCCTGGTATAATTTTTCCCCTTCTTCTTGATCTCACTGTGCTTTGGGAATTTAGTATGTATGGTCTTTAAAAAAAAACGTTCAGCTAAGTACAGTGTCATGTAATAAAAAGACAACACATGTCAAAAAAACTTATAAATAGATCCTTCTTTTTTGTTATTTACCTGAAATCTAGTGGTAGTTTCTGGTTGATTGTTTATGAACTATAGTCTTTAAAGAGTCCTAATTCAACTTTGTAGAAATTTTGCAGAATGGTTTGGTGGGGGTCTTGGTATTTGTAATTACGAAAACTAAGAGGGGTCTTAGTTTTTGAAATTACGAAAACTAAGACCCCCAAATTTACTGTTAAATTTGACCTAAAACTCAGTGGAAAGGATCGGACAGGAGATAACTTGAAAGATTCGACCTGTTTTGGTTACAATTTGACGTTATATTTCGATGGACTCGATTTTACGGGGTTTTAGTTTTCGTAATCTCGAAAACTAAGACGGGTCTTGGGTCTGGTATCTTAATTTTAGAGGGTCTTAGTTTTCATAACACCCAATAAATATCCGCAAACTTCGCCCGCATTGAAATAACAATTTGGCGTTTTGGATAATTAATAACTTATTAGACCATTTTGACGTCATATGGCTGAGTACTGTTACTTGTTACTTGTATTTTTACTCACCCTACAGGCTTGTCAAAATGCAGCACAACTCGTAAACATACTCAAGATACTACATAACAAAACTTATATTAAAGTGCCCATAACACTTATTTTTTTTTCTATTCTACATCAAAATGTAATGACTCTTAAACATGTTTTCGCAATATTTGTGGTATTTTTCCCTTTTCTGAATTTTTTATCAAGCTCTATAATCCGCAGTTAAAATGTCTGGCCGAGCAAAGAGGGACTAAGCGCCGTGACGTCACGGTAGTAACCATGGGTTCTTATTGTACAAACGAGTGCTCCATGCTCCATAATTAGTGATTTTTCTGAATTTTTAATGACTTTTAATGATTTTTAAAGATTGTAAACAATAGATTTCACAGGCCAGGTTTATCAGAGAAGTAAAGTGAGTTACTACCGTGACGTCACGAGCATTTGAGTACCAGTACTCTTTCACGCGACCATAGAGATACGAGAAGCCTAAGTTCCATACAAATTCGGACTTTATCGCCTCCTAAAATAACACAGACGCATCAGAATCACTCACAAGTCTTACCAGACACCCTCTACAGGCTTCTATTTTTATAATTTAATGCAAAAAAATAGGTTTCATGGGCACTTTAAGACCCCTATTAACATAAATACAATCAACTGTTACTCTTAAGTCCAAACCATATACTGCAGTGTTCCCAAACACAATCTAACAAAACAACTGAGCCACTCACCTCATAAATAGACTTCTTTGTTGATTTCTCTTTAGGTCTCCTTGTTGCACCAACCTCTGTGTCATCTTCATAATCTTCCTCTTAACCTCTACTGAATAGAAGTCGTCTCTACTACACTTCTCAAATTCATCAGACTCAAAGTCAAGACCAAAGATATCTTGGGCTTCCAACAAAGCACTATGAATGAACAAGACAGAAACGCTATCATTGAACTCAGAAAAGCAAAGCTAAAACAAAACACCATGAAGAGGAAATTGTTCACAATTGTTTCACTCGCAACAGTTTCCTTTCATGACATAATGGTATGGAAAAATGTTACTTACGCAAAGTTAAAACCATTTCAATACAAACCGGATGGAAATAACAAGTCCTCCCTAAAGATTACGAAGCAGTGCTCTCAATAAAAATTTCCAAACTACTTACAAATCTTGAAGAGTTCCTGGAATTCTCCTTCTTTCCCTTTTTGTAAGCCTATTAATAGGATTCCCATCCTCAAATTACAAACAGCTGATGAGAAACTTCGTAACACCTTATCCCGTGTAGAACCCTTCGCTGTTTCACCCCGGAAAGCTGCTTAATCCACTGATTTTTCTGTCCTCTCAATTCGAAGATTGCACGTTAGCAACAGTTCAACCGATGTTGGTGTTAAATCCAAATGAAACTCCGCTTAGGATTACAAAGACTGCTCAGATTACCAGTTCTCTAACAATGCAGTAGTCTCCCTCGCAGCCGTTCAGTTTTGGATGTCACGCAACGCTCCCCCAAAAGAACGGCTGCTGACATCCGAACTACATTCCTTTCTCATTGTCCTTGCGGTTTGTTCGCGGTCTATTGAACAGACCAATCACATACCAGAAAATCTGAATGACGTAAGGTTTTATGCGAAAATGTGGATGTGGCAGATGATCTAGCTATCATGTCGGGAGAAACACTGAAGAAATTTGTCAATGAGAGCTCGAAATGTTTCACATGTTCATCGTTGTGCCCTGGTAAAGATAGAGTATATATTTTTGGGAAAACTTCTCACAATTTCGTTGAAATTATAGAATCTACGCTTAACATAGACGTCAACTGCTACGCCAACGACACGAACGCTAGATTGTTTGAGAGGTTGTTAAAGTTTCAGTGAGCAACTGAGAAAGTAGAAGAAGCTAAAAACTGAACTGAAACTCTTTATTCGCACTACTTCAAGAGATTACTACAGATTATAAAAGTCAGAATATATAAGAAACTGTAAATTACATCAATAATCAAAACGAAATACAAGGCGCATTTCAATCGAGGCCAAGGGCTAAACGCTTGCCTCGACCTACAGATGGAGATCAGAAGGAAAAAAGCGCGTGCTTGCCGTGAACAAACCGGGCGAAGGCTTCGAGAACACTACAATTTAGGTCGGCCAACGTCTCCTACACTACTTGTACTTCTTCATTTGCCAGTCCGCCGCTAGCTGGAGTGAACCCGATTAGTTATGTTCGTGGCTTCTTATCACCGGTACAGGAAATCGGCCCGAATTATCGAGTGTTTCCTCACGTTGGTACAACACAACAACAATAACAATAATATGACCACTTTCATCGGTAACATGGTCAAACACGAGCGGGAGTGCTTGATATATTAACGATTTCCCGGATCCTGTAGGCAACTTAACAAAAACATCTTCTTTCTCGACTAAAACTTTTCTAATTGCAAGCTTCTGGTGAGCATTAAGCTCGAAAATTTTGAACTTTGACGACGCTTTACGAAAAGCTCCTTCAAGCACTGCCATTTGTCTTGTGTTTTCCACATGAGGATCGCGATAGAAAACGATATCTGATTGGACGAGTCTCAAAAGGTGAGTCTGGCGCGAAAAGGTTCCTGAAAATGGAACCCGAGCTGTGATTGGCCAATTCGGAGAAAGGAATGTAGTTCGGTTGTCAGCAGCCGTTCTTTTGGGGGAGCGTTGCGTGACATCCAAAAAAAAAGGCTGCGAGGGAGACTAACAATGCAGTGGATTTCTGTATTCTGCAACTCCTACGCACGATGAATCCCCCGTGGGTGGTGGTGATGGTATAAACAGTTCTCCCCGTGCCTAGACGGGTACGAAGGATTCCTCTCCTCCTTCCCGCCATTGGAGCCAGCCATAATTTTATGGCTATTTGTTTCTTCCATTTTAATTATTTCCTTTTTGTCTTGTTCAAAAAGTCTGCAGTAAGTTCATTCCTTTTATTCAGCCATTTTGTTTGACTGTTCAACAATGAATCGGAAAAGGACTGGGTAGGGGAATTAAAGTGCAAACTAGGGTGAAGAAGAAACGAGAAAACATACCCTGAGAAAAAACTAAAACTTGTATTTTTATTTACTTTCTTCTTTCAATGCATATCAATTACAGCAAAAAATGGGTCTAGGAGAAAAGTTAAGACAAAATTGAAATCTAAAAAAGCCCAGTTGAAATTGTGTTACTCAAGTTTCCCTTGTAACGGGTACATGCACAAAATCAATTTGTTAAGTCCCTTTATAACCTTAGAAGTTCTCTCTGTAATCGGAACATTCATATCAAACTGTTTCACCACTGCGATGGACATTTGTTTTTGACGGTTCCAGCCTGGCGCGGCCGCTAACCCAGATGCCCTCCTGAGCAAATTTTCAAAATAGCGGACAAGCCAAAGAGAGAGATAAGAGAACCAAAGTGATTCTGCGACGAATACTCAGCATAAACCTATGTTAAAAAGGTCATTTTACAGAGAAAAGATACAAAATTGTATGAAGTTGAAGTCACGGAGGTTGACAAACCCAACGAGAGACTGAAAAATCACTACATTGGCTACAGTACACGCTTCGATGAGTGGAGACCCTTCGGGGACGGTGAAGCATCTGAATATTTTCCTTCGAAATTGTATAGATTAGTAGGCTGCAAGAAAAATTTATTGGACGACGTTTAGGTTAAAAACAGCAATCTAACCTGAAAAAATGTATTTATTCCGACTCTTTCGGAAAATAACTTTACAAATCTTACTTGTTTATCTCGTAAGTAAACGATGGTAAATTAATACCCGAAGCGCTTTCCGAACTACCTGATTCTTCTCCCACTGCTTTCACGCTTATAAAACAGGAAACGAGCAAAAGGAGGAGGGTGTGGCTGTTTTGACTAGCCATTTGACGAGGTTCAATCTGCTCCTTGTTCGACAATTTACAAATCAAAACAAAGGAAGTTTGTTCCTCTCTTTGATTTTGGCGGTACATTTTCAATTTGCGCTTGCGTAAAAGAGAAATCGCCCAAGACTCCTTGCTCGGTCTTGTTTTGACCACGAACGCCTTCTTAATTTTGACGGACCCGCTCGGGAAAAGGTGAAAATGACGAGGGAAAAACTTTACTTTGTAGTACGAAAATACATAAAATGGAAAGCCATGATATTATAGTTCAATATTTCGGTGGTACATTGTTAACTTTTTATACGGAGAGTCGGCAAGATGAAGGGCTCGTCAGCTCCGACGAAGGGCTAACGCTCGAAACATCAGCTTTTGTAATCATTACGGTGGCTAATTTACCATTTCAACTTTGTTGATATATCCAAATTATTTCATTACTCCCACCGACGCAACCCCAAACAGTTTTTTTCGAAATTATCAGCCTTTTTATCAAGATGATATAACATCTAAAAATCGCACTCGATTTGAGTGGGCCGATGAAGTGGGCGTGGTCACGAAGTTCAGTAAGAGACTATTTGTACCCCGTGAGTTTGATATGACTGAATTTTAAGCTGCTTCTCTAACTAGTAACTTAAACCTTTATTGCTCGAAAAACAATTTTTTCCCCGAAGATTTAATTCCGTCAAATCAAAAAGATAGTAGTAAATAAATCGAGTACGGAAGGCACTTAAAAAAAAAATCTGAAATATCATTACGTATTTCCTTCCAAAAGAAAAACCATAAAAACTTTACATAATAATACTCCAATGGGGAAAACTTTTTTATCATACTTGAGGTGCCATATGACACCTTGTCAAAAAAATTACCAAAAAAATTCCAAATATGTTTGGTGTTACAAAAACATCTTTCGAAAAAAGTACCCAATGTGTGCTTAGGCAATCATAGGCATCACTTAAGGAAATAATTTACTTTCAATTTTCTTGGCTTCATTGACTAATAGCTTACGAAAAGACAATTTAGGAAATTTTGCTGATTTTGACTGCTTAACAATTCGCTTTTCGGAAAATAAAGTTCTTGAAGTTTGTTCTCCGTCAAATTTCAACTCTGCATTATAAACTGTTCTGTTCCATGTTATATATTACAACCTCTTCGACGAGATGCTCGCGACAATGGCGGATTACCACTAGTTTATCTCGAAGATCTCTTTCACAAATGGAGTCATTTTCAATTAAGGAAGGGGGGGGGGCGATTGAAATAAACAAGCTTTCCCCAGTCTCAGTACCTTCTGATGCACAGAGTTTACTTGACTCATGGCTCTTTGGGTGTAGCAGACTTTGGCCACTTTCCAAAATCAAAACTCACGTTGTCGCCAATTAGCATGAACGAGGCCCACTTAGAAATGTCTTCAAAGCCGTTATTCCTCATCCACTTTCTGGCCTCGTAAAGAGATTCACTGGCACTTTCACCACGGAACAAATGTTCGTAAAAACAACCCATGAACTTCTCTGTGGCTCTGTCACCCAAGGCCCATCGTGCCGCCAACACTGAGCGAGCACCGGATCCTATGAACGCTCGAGCGATTCCAATAACTCCCTCAGCTCTAATCTGTCCACGAGCACTGTGACAACAGCTAAGTACCACCAGTTTAGCTCGCAGCTTAGTTTGTGAGATGTCCGCCATCGTCAAAAGATAGGCTTCTTCTCGTGGAATAAAGGGTGTTGAGCGCTTAGGAGAAAGAAGAATCTCTCCTCTTTCGGCATCTCCATGTGCAGCAAGATGAATTAGACTCACTGAGTTAATCGCTTGAAGTACAGCCTCCTTTGTTGCATGGTGTGCAGTCAGAGGTGTTACGCCAAGAAGTCTTCCAATCATCTCTGCCTCATTTCTTGCACATGGCAATGGTGCTATTGTCCTGCGTCTTCCGTTGTAAATCACCTCTCCAACCTCAGGGTCACCTACTATCAATGCCCCGGCCTGACCGTGATACTCTGGGGGGCTCTCCTGAATAATCTTGAGAGTCGTTAAAGAGGGAACAATACGGATCCTAGCCGTCTCCGAGAAATACTTGCCTCCTTCTTCACGTAAGGCTGCAAATGGAACTTGGTACATACAGGAATCGGGGACAATTATGACCTCGGACTCCTTCAGTAAATCAGCCACAGGAGCGATGATTATCTTGTGGCATAAGTGAAGATTCGCTTTAATAACTTTAACAGCATCGTCGTCACGCACCAGGGCGCAATTTTCATGGACAAGCGACATTGACTCGGTATCGTCAAACGATCGATCTTCGCATTTCTCTTCGGGTAAAATGCCAAGGAAACTTCTTGAGAAAAACTCATCTAAGGAAGGGACTAGTCCAGTCACCTCGCTTGGGCGAAGATTCACTTCTCTTTTTAAAAAAATAATGGCTCTCGTTGCTTTGAAAACCCAAAACCGAACAGATTCTTCATCAATCGAAATATACAAGCATGCACAGTCTCCTTCTCTTGGAATAACATTCTGAATGCCACACCACGTTTCTGGACTGCCTGTAATCTGCTCTTTTAAAGAGTATTGAGTCGCCATCAAGTCGGCCAAGCCTCTTGCCCGTCTTAGTTCCTCGACATAAAGAGCGTCTTCGGGCTTCGCATTGGAAGAAAGCAACTGACTGAGCATCTTGTAGGGAAAGGTACCGTGCGTCTCTAAAAGTGACGTTTTAAGCTGATCGTTTTCTTTAAGGGAACTTCGTAAAGTGTCGAACTTTTCAATGCTTTGAAATAGGTACGAAAACGCGGCTTTAAAATCAACTTCTGATACTTTCAACACCGTTAGGACACAAAGGCATTTGAACTCCATAAAAATGTCCTTAATATCTCTACTGAGTCGGAGGGCCTTCCTGGAGTATGTTTCGGCCATGTCATATTTACCAATGGAGTGGAAACATGATCCCAAGTGTGCGTAACTGACTACCTCTCCTAGTCTGCTGCCAGCCTCTATCGAAATTGCAAGTGCTCTTTCGTGATATTCCTTAGACTTCTCATACAAACCACGCTGATGAGCGATTATTCCAAGATTTGTTAAATCATTCCTTTCTCCTATTCGGTCACCGTCTTTTCTTCTAATTGCCATTGCTCTTTCAAGACATTTGTCGCCCTCCCCAAATTTACCGAGAGACATATAAAGTTGCGATAAGTTTCCGTAGATGTCTGCTTCTCCATCTCTGCCGCCAACAGCTTTTCTGATAGCGAGTGCTTTCTCCAGGTACTCTCGGGCCTTGTCGTATTGACCAAGCGATGTGAACAATGTTCCTAAGTTTCCGTAGATTGTTGCTTCTCCATCTCTGTCGCCAACTGCTTTTTTAATAGCGAGTGCTTTCTCCAGGTACTCTTGCGCCTTGTCGTATTGACTAAGCCATCGGAACAATGTTCCTAAGTTTGCGTAGATTCCTGCTTCTCCATCTCTGTCGCCAACAGCTGTTTTGATAGCGAGTGCTTTCTCCAGATACTCTCGGGCCTTGTCGTATTGACTAAGCGATATGAACAACGTTCCTAAGTTTCCGTAGATTCCTGCTTCTCCATCTCTGTCGCCAACAGCTTTTTTGATAGCGAGTGCTTTCTCCAGATACTCTCGGGCCTTGTCGTTTTGACCAAGCGATGTGAACAACGTTCCTAAGTTTCCGTAGTTTGCTGCTTCTCCATTTCGGTCGCCAACAGCTGTTTTGATAGCGAGTGCTTTCTCCAGATACTCTCGGGCCTTGTCGTATTGACCAAGCGACATGAACAATGTTCCTAAGTTTCCGTAGATTGTTGCTTCTCCATTGCTGTCGCCAACTGCTTTTTTAATAGCGAGTGCTTTCTCCAGGTACTCTCGCGCCTTGTCGTATTGACTAAGCGATCGGAACAATGTTCCTAAGTTTCCGTAGCTTGTTGCTTCTCCATCTCTGTCGCCAACAGCTTTTTTGATAGCGAGTGCTTTCTCCAGATACTCTCGGGCCTTGTCGTATTGACCAAGCGATCGGAACAACGTTCCTAAGTTTCCGTAGTTTGCTGCTTCTCCATTTCTGTCGCCAACAGCTTTTTTGATAGCGAGTGCTTTCTCCAGATACTCTCGGGCCTTGTCGTATTGACCAAGCGATCGGAACAACGTTCCTAAGTTTCCGTAGTTTGCTGCTTCTCCATTTCTTTCGCCAACAGCTTTTTTGATAGCGAGTGCTTTCTCCAGATACTCTCGGGCCTTGTCGTATTGACCAAGCGACATGAACAATGTTCCTAAGCTTCCGTAGATTGTTGCTTCTCCATTGCTGTCGCCAACTACTTTTTTAATAGCGAGTGCTTTCTCCAGGTACTCTCGCGCCTTGTTGTATTGACTAAGCGATCGGAACAATGTTCCTAAGTTTGCGTAGCTTGTTGCTTCTCCATCTCTGTCGCCAACAGCTGTTTTGATAGCGAGTGCTTTCTCCAGATACTCTCGAGCCTTGTCGTATTGACCAAGCGATCGGAACAATATTCCTAAGTTTCCGTAGTTTGCTGCTTCTCCATCTCTTTCGCCAACAGCCTTTTTGATAGCGAGTGCTCTCTCCAGATACTCTCGGGCCTTGTCGTATTGACCAAGCGATCGGAACAATGTTCCTAAGTTTGCGTAGCTTGTTGCTTCTCCATCTCTGTCGCCAACAGCTGTTTTGATAGCGAGTGCTTTCTCCAGATACTCTCGGGCCTTGTTATGTTGACTAAGCGACTTGAATAATGTTCCCAGTTCGTTGTAGCATTCTGCTTCTTCTTTTACATTGCCAGATGCTTTCATGATGTTTTTTGCCGTCTCATAAAATTTTATTGCCTCCTTAAGATTGTTTTGAGCTCGAAGTATTCTACCAAGAACTAAATTTAGGCAACCTTTATGGAAGTTGTCATCAGAGTCCTGAGACAAGAGTAATACTTTGGACACCACCTTTCTCCTTAAATTCAAAATGCTTTTATGAAGTAATTTTGAAACTGGACTTTTCTTGCTTAAATTTCCATTGGTTAGTAGAACTGAACATTCTTCGCAGAATAGGATGGCTCTTCTAACGAAACCAGTGTTGAGAAGGAAAGTGGCGACAGCTAAACCTATGTTGATAGCTAACGTGACAAAATCTTCTCCTGTGTTGTCCATCACAGGTCTCTTCGCTGTTATTGAGAAAAAAAAATGCGGAGAGTTAACTACTACACATCTGAGGCGAATAATTTAAAATCGAAAAGTTCAAACTACGCCCAGATGGCCATTCTCTTCCTCCCTTCCCCCGTAAAGCAATGGGGAGCTTTAGCAACGACGACGGCGACGGCAAAGAAAACGTCGTGTCAATTTCTAACTTTTGGTTTTTTTAACTCTTTAGAGGTTATTCCGATGTGTTTTACTTGGAAAATGCCGGCGAATTATTCAGGGACTATATCACTACGAATGGCGCTAAAGTAAGGAAAAAGAAAGAAAAATTAACCGTCATGCGCTGACGTTCTCGAGAAAACCTAAAGTTTGGTTATTTCACAATGTTGTCTTGCCGAGAGCGGCAAAGAAATGTACCAAAATGTTAAACGGACGTGCAGGGCGATTGTTTTTGCTCATTAAGCCTATTGTTTTCTGCCGTTTTCGTTGCCGTCGCCGTCGCCGTCGTCGTTGCTAAAGCTCCTTAATGAAAAATTACGCATGTTCGGCAACTTCGTACGGTTACAACGCGATGGAATCCTGCTTTTTAACTTTGTGTGCTAGCAGACATTCCTTTTATCTCTTAGAAAATAGGAAGTCTGAATAGTCTCGTGAAGGAAGAGGTCTCGTATTTGGTTCATTCCTGGCTACATTACTGGCCAAGCTAAAAGATTGGCCTTGACCCCTTCCGTGACAGCCGTTCAACGGATCGCAATACAATTTTTGTCATTTTAGCCCGAACTCTTTTCAAGCTGGACGCGCCGCCTATGGCGGGCCAAGAAAGATACTTTGAGGAATTAAACTTCAAGGATAAAGCTTAAAGATGATGTATATTTTAATTTGTAAATATATCGTAACGGACCATTTTAAAGGCTTTTAAATGGGTCGTGACAGCTGTTCAGCGATATGCCTTGCATTTTAATACAAAAACCTAAACTCTTTTAAACATGGACGCGCCGCTAATGCCGGACGAATACAGAGAATTGGAGGAATGAAAATACAAGGATAAAGCTTTGACATGATGTATATTATGATCAGTAAATGTATATGGCATACCTATTTATAGGCCATTGAAGTTGACCTTTATTTTACCTCTGCGAAAAAGACGCGAAGTACGAGTCACTATTCAGACTTAACGCGACAACATAACAAGAAATTAATATTTTCCAAGAGATTAAAGGACCCTCTGCTAGCACACAAAATTAATAAGCGGGATTGCATCGCTTTGTAGCGTACGAAGTTACCGAAGTTGCATAATTTTTTTCATTGCTTTACGTGGCGGACAATGGCCATCCGGGCGTATTTTGAACTTTTCGATTTTTCGGGGAAAAAAAGCGCGATCGAACTTTTTGATACAATTTTCGAAAAAGATTCACTAAAAGGGTCCTTTAGAAAAAATGAAATGAATTACGAAATCTTGCAACTGTCGGCGGATTCTCGATATTTATGGTCAGTGGCTCTTAAAGTGCTACTGAGACCAAATTTAGCGTTTGCCGGATTTTTCACTTTTCAATAGCTCTAGCTACAGTATCTGATGGCTGCAAGAGGGGCCATTGGTTTGAAACTATTTCGGGGATCTGGGTATGATCTCTGGAATCGTGTTAAAGCCACTGAAGTTTGACCTACGTTCATGTTTTCCCCGTTTGCGTAAGAAGTTTAAGTCAATACTTAAACAGTATTTCCAACCTCGGTTCCAGGGCCTTTTCCCTTAGTTGGAGGTGGGACGGGAAAAAGCCCACCCCCAACTAAGGGAAAAGGCCCTGAGTTTGCAGTATTTCAATATCCAGAACTTCATAGCTTATAAAATTGAAGATCGGCAATAGGGAATAATATACTGAAAATATGATTACTTCTTCAATTTCTCACCAACTGTTTGCTGATTGGCTAATTTCAGTAAACATGGTCAAATTAGACAACAACATAGGCAATTTGACCTCGTCTTTTATGTGGCGACGTAATGTCAATTGGTATCGTTTTTGTGCACGTATTCCATTTGCCGTAATATCTCAGATAAAAGACAGCGAACTTTACTCTCCCTAAAAAGTGGTTTACCCCTCTATTAGTCGGTACACTTAACGTATATCAACTTCTCTTGTTTAGTTTCCGCTTTCTGGTTATCAGATTTTTCAAATCACTTGATGTTTGTTTACAAACTTGATTAGATTACTTTGGTTAAGATTTTATTGTTGTCTTTCAGATAGAGAAGGACGGTTTAAGAGGTACAAAAAAATGCGGAGAACCCTTGCATAAAAGAAAGAAATAAGTTCCATAGAAGATTCTTTGAGCTCAGACGAGTTCCTTCAAATGAGGAACACATTATCGGCTAAGAGATGCATGGAAAAGAATATCGTAAAATTCCGCCCGCCTATCAGCACTCCTGGTTATAGGCCCATATAAGGTTATAGGCTCATATAAGGTTATAGGCCCATATAAGGTTATAGGCCCATCTACTTGCAAACAAAAAACATTCATCCGGTTATAAGCTCCCTTCCCCCCGATATTAGCCCCCCTCTATGCTAAGTAAGGAATGTCAGAAACCAAAATTCCAGGAAATAAATACTGAAAAAATACCAAGCCAAGGCGAAGGAATACGGACGAAGAAAACGCTCAAGGAGACTAATGAAACGTTAAAAATAGGAGTGCTGAAAAAACCTAAAGACTTGGAAACCTATCCTAGAAACCTCATTGTAAGCGAGAATGGCCTTAAAAGAAGGTAAAATATTGCAGTCGTTTGTACTTTGGATGTATCGTAAACCGTATTTTCCCGCGCAATTTACCTTGAATTTTAGGTCGCGTAATGGTTATGGTTATGGAGCGAAAACAACGCTCCGTTGTTTGTTTTCTGCCAAATGTATTTATCATGGGTTATGTAGCCCTCTCTTTGGGGTGTTACATGGTATGTTGTTACAAATGCTTCATTAGCGGTAGGTTATACATATTAGAGTTGTTGTCACTTAGATTCATTCGTGTCTTACGACTTGGGGTTATCAGTTTCTTTTAGAAGTAGTTTTTGCATGCTGCTATTTGAAAGTTTTAGCTCGTTTACGGAATCATTGTTATACGAACATAGTTTAGATTGTTTTGTTGGGTAGTTTTTCTTGCTACATCTTTTACATTTCTGAGTTTTCATTCTGTTTGTTGTGTCATTCCGATCCATTTTGATGACGAAGGTATAATGAAGAGGGTCGCATATGGCTCGTGTTGACACGCCCCAATTGTGGTTGCTTATTGAATGATAAATGTTTTATATTCGTTTGAGCGGGGTGGCGAATTTGAAAATAAACTTCAAGGAGGAAAACAGTGCAACTGGTCGAACTCTCGGGAAAAGTCCAAAAGAACTGGAAAAATTCAGTTGTGAAGAATGGGTGGGAGAACAATTTCGTGAGGGTCTCAATGGGTTCAACCGTCAAAGAATAGTTTATTTCACCAGTTAGCGTAAAAAAAAAAAAAACAGTTCGAACCTAGAGTTTTGGGAATTTTTCGAAGAGATCAGGGAAGGCGGTAATTTTGTGTGAGCTGGTAATAAATGGTAGCCATATTACATGCGCGCTCAAATGTTGTGATCGCTCAGACTAGATTAAAGACATCTGTCCTTGTTCGCAGTACATGTAAATGTATTTGTAAATAAGATGGTATTTCGACAAATAAATCAGATGGAGTTAAGAGAAGAACCGCAAAAAGTAGCTGGAAGGACTGTTTGTGATGAGCTCTAATAGCTGTTTGTTGTATTTCACTGGCTTGTAGACACAACAGGTCAGCGTTAAAATAGCCGTTGTAGAAGACTACTCAATATTGTAGTCTGCAACGCTGACGTGTTGCGCATACAAGCCAGTGAATTTGTAGACTTTTTCAATCTAGTTCAGTTAGGATTGCCACTTAAAAACAAAAGACCCACAAGTAATCCTAAACAAATAACTTACAATTTAAAAAGTCAGAAACATCCAGCGTTCACGTTGATGAAAACAAAGTTAGTGCTTGGATGATGCATTTACCTGGAAAAAAGGGAATAAAAGCGATTGGTAATGAACAAATAATGATCTCTACAAATGGAACAAAAGTTGCGATGTGTCCACAATATTGGTGATTGTTTTGTCACACCATTTTAAAAAAATAAATCAAACTCATTAAATGCATGTAGCCAGTGATTTCAGTTACTGTGAAGCATTAAGATAATTGACAAGCATCCCATGTCATTTTTTACGTCTTAGGTTTCCCACTGGTGAGTGACAACTACCCCCAGGTTTCGGGCAGAGATTTACAGGTGATCACCGTTTGAGGACGTGACTTTGGTTCCCTACCGAGGAGCAAAGTACAGCAACTTTCGCCATATTCCTCCGCAAAAAGTTTCTCCTATCAACCATGTACAAGCAGTTCATTATTATTTAACTACTTTAAGGAATGTATAAATAACGTGCGAATCGCATACAAATAGCGCGCCATATTTGGACACTAGGTTCTTATTAGACGTTTTGGTGTGCAATATTGCTGAGTCTTTTACCATTTGTTTGTATTTTGATTAGCTCAACGGGATTGTCAAAACACGGCTCGAGTCGAAAAAATCTCAACACTGCTAAATACTAAAACGTCTAAGATTGATCCGACGGCTCAGGGGACGTCATATTCCCGAAAAAATTTTCCTCGTTATGTATTGGTTATGGGGGAGGCTGCTTGGTGCCACATATTAGTCGTCTGGAGTTAACGCCTTCAGGTGTAAAGACCAGTGACGTGGTTATTTTAGAGCAAATTACCAATGGGCTCCGTCCGTTTTTTCTGATCTGTTATATAAGTTAGTATTTTTGTTTATGATCATGCAAATCACATCTTTAAGAAAACGAAAAGTTCAAGAAGAGAACGAGCTGATTATCACGCATAGATAGCTTACCATTTAAAGATAAAAGCTTCAGTTGTACTGTGATCGATCTTGTGATGAAGATCCAGCCGTTCTAAATTGATGAACTCTAAAGCCTGACGTTCCCTGTAAAACAGAGTAAAATTTCTCAATTTTGCATGCTCAAATCCGTCATTGCTGATTTAATATATACACGTTGTGACCTACAATACCGAAACTCATTTACTTTTGTTGGAACACTTGATTATTCTTAGTAAACTGCTGTATGGTTCTCCATATCTTTCTTCCAGAGATAGGATTTTATTCAAACTTCCGTGATATTGGATTTTTATTTTGCATTTTATGATTTCGGATGAAAGCTGTGGAGTTCAACCCTCGCTGTCATCTGCAAATCTCGCATAAATTATAATGAATCTTACTTGACAATCAGTGAGTTCCTAATCAATATATTTCAGTGATCTCCCAACATCCCGTGCGGCGTTATCACGTTAAAGAGCCCGGAAAAAATGTGTTCTATCGCTTTTAGGACATAAAATATAACCTGATAAGGCATCCGCTTGGAAACTGAATTGACTAACCAGACCAAGCGTACTATGAATCATTCAGTTTATCTTCTCTTTGTTTTTCATGTTAAATAAGAAAGATAAATAGTGCATAAGCTATGAGGTATTCATTGTATTACATGGATAACAAACCATACCATACCACTTAGTGAAGATGTAATGTACTTTCATAACAGTCAACCAGCATTCTCAATTAGTCGTGTACCCTTAGAAAGTGAAAATTTTGCTATTTCCGAAAAATCAGAAAATTTTGACATGAATACGAAAAGCTAGTCGTGTTTAAATGTTTTTTTTTTCATTGCAATTGTTTCATAAGTTTCAAATGAAAGGACGAACTCAGCCATATAGAATTTAAACATTATTCGGATGATTGCTCGCTGTTAGCGCTCTCGAATTGCGAGTTTCAAAGCAAAAAGGAAATGCAAACGTTTGACCTGGGGAAATGACTGTTGTTAGTTTTGAGGAGAGTTTTTTTACAGGCCCACGAATCCTATAACGTAAAGTAGGTTTAGGATCATTTCCCCCTCTCTCCCCTCCCAAAAAACGGAAGTATCAATTCTTGTTTATTACTCAACCTCGTTCCCAGGGTTTCTCATCTTCCCGCCCCTTGGAGCGAGCGAGGAGAGACCCTGGTTTAGGCTTGTCACGTGTCTCCCAGATTTTAGGAGATTTCAAATTAGCGGTTTGAGGGAGGGGCAGATAAGTGGGATTTTCTCTCCACTTAGTCCACTGGCGAGCGTAGCTTATTGGCAATAAAAACAAGCTACACGTGAAGCGCTTCGAACCGAATGTCAACTGAGAATATTCAGCAGACAACCGAAAAGATCCGTAAGTCTTCCACTACGGTAAATATCAATTGTTGCAGGCTTTGTAAATCAGTTGGAGACGTATCTTGCTCGAAGAACATCTATGCGAAAGGAAATCGCGCATCACTCGCCGCCGCCGAGGACATTTATGGCCGCCGTTGAGACAAGAAAAATTTTTTCCACATCTATTATGTAGGCCTTGAAAAGACGCTTGAAAAAATTTTTATTTCTTTCAAAACGGTGATCAGTGAAAGTCAGAGTTTTATCGTAACGGTGCTCGTTCTTATTAGATCTTTAATAAAGGTATTCAAAGGCGAAACAACATAAACAACTGGACGAAATGACAAGGAAGGTACAGGTCGTTGACTGTTTAACTTCTCGAAGAAGAGTGAAAAATCAAAGATTTGCCGTATCCCGTCGGTATTAAAAACGGCCACCACATCTCTGCCCGAATATATCGCTTCTAAACACTGGACTTGTTTGGGTTTTAAATTAACGTTACAATACCAACTCCGAGATATAGCGACTTGAAGGCTGCTATAAAACGTGGCGACCTGAACAACGATAGCGTCGATTTGAAGATGACAAAGGATATGAAGCAAAAATCGAGCAAACAAATGACTCGTCCCTAAGGAATTTTTTTGCTGTCTAAACACGTGACCAGCCTAAACCAGGGTTTCTCCTCGCTCGCTCCAGGGGGCGGGAAGATGAGAGACCTGGGAACGAGGTTGGTTTATTACTTTGGATACAGCGAATGTTATCTACTTGGTATCATGTTTAAGTCATCTAGAGTTAACGCCTTCAAGGGTAATGACCGGTGATAATGAGATAATTTTCGAGTAAATTACCGATCGACTTCCTCCGTTTTTTTATCTCGATTACATCAGTTAGTTTTTTTTGTCTTCGATCATACAAATCACACCAGCTAGAAAATGAAAAGTTCACGAAGACAATTATACAGTAAATTATACAGTATATACAGCAAATTATGCACAGATAGCTTACCGTTTAAAGAGAGAAGCTTCAGTTGTACAGTGGTCGATCTTGTCTTGAAAGTCCAACCGTTCCAAAGAGATGATCACTGACGGCTTGACGTTTCCTGTAAAACAGAGTAAAATGTTTAATTTGGAAGCTCAAATCCGTCATTTGTTCTAACGTTTGACGTGCCAAACCGAAATACATTCACTTATTTTTTTGTTAATATATTTGTCTTAATCATCCAATCACACTAGCTATGAAATAAAATTTTCACGAAGACAATGTGTCGATCATCACGCACAGATAGCTTACCGTTTCAAAAAAGAAGCTCCAGTTGTACTGTGATCGACCTTGAAATGAAAATCCAACCGTTCCAAGGAGATGAACACTGAAGCCTGACGTTTCCAGTTAAAAATAGAAAAATGTTTTCATCTTGGATGCTCAAATTTCTAATAAAACGTCTGACACCCAAAAACCGAAATAGACTCACTTATTTTCATTAGTATTCTTGTCATCGATGATACAAATCACACCCCGGGTAGAAAACGAAAAGTTCACGAAGACATTCAAAGTTGATTGCCACGCACAGATAGCTTACCGTCTCAAGAAAGAAACTTCAGTTGGACCAAGATCGTTTTTGTAAAGAAAATCCAACCGTTTAAAGCGATGAACACTGAAGCCTGATGTTTTCTGTAAAACAGAGTAAAATATCTTGTTTTTACATGCTCAAATCCATCTAGCTTTATTATAAAAGTTTGACGTACAAACCCGAAATACACTCACTCAACATCGAACACCTACTTATTCTGACTAAACTGCTGAGCAGCTCTCTATATCTTCCTCCCAGAGTTTTAACTTTACTCATTCTTCCGTGATTATCGATTTTCATTTTGAATTTTACGAAGTCGCGTGAAAACTGAAGAGTTAAACCCTCGCTATCTAGTGTAAGATTAGGGAAATAAATTCCTCTTCGTTTTAAAATTTTGCGAAGTGAGTGTCATTCGTTCACCTCTTGTACATAATGAATTTTCTTAAGTAAAGAAACATCACTTCTTGAATCAGTTCCTATTCAAATATTACGCCTAGTTCTAAAACCCCCTTATAACCCTCCCATTTGAAAAATGCTACCCACACTGCGGCCTGACGTCCCCTGTTAAACAGAGTAAAATGTTCCATTTTTGCATGCTCATCCGTCATAATCGTTTGAAGTACAAAAAGCGAGATGCGTTCACTTTAGTTGGAACATTTAATCGTTCAGGGAAAATGGCTGAATAGCCTCGATATCTTCCTTTCAGAAAAAGAAAAAAAATTATGAATTTCATTATTTCCTCCTTAAGTTTCTCTCTCGAAAGATCTGCATAAGCTTGGCTCACCAGCACCACGTTTGGCAGTTGACTTTAGTAGCTGAGAGTAACTCTAAACAAGTCAACTTTACCCTCACCGGTACTACGCAATTTAATTAACGGATACAATATACTTTATGTTCTAAATGAAAGTTGAAACTTTTCGACCGACCTCGTTGGTGATTGTCTTCCTCTTTGTAGACTGTATTTTTCAGTTTTTATCGTAGCGCGACATCACAAATGTCTTCCACCAAGTTACTGCATTGAACAAACCATGATAGAGGTGTTACTCCTTTTTATATCACACTAAAAAAATTCATCTTTACAGTACTTACCACGACCTTAAGACATCGGTGCTTTGCCATAAAGAAAGCCATCTCTACCAGACTGTTTGCTTTCTTTCGACCAAACCTCACCGGTTACTCACAGCAAATAGCCAATCGAATATGATCCTCTGCCTATATTTCTCAGTTTCGCAGTCGTTCTAGTCCTCAGTCCTATCGTTTATCTCGGCCGGAAGCCTATTCTCGCTGAGCAAATGCAAACTTCGGAGAATAAATTTTTGTTTGTCGCAGTTGAAACACCAAACCCACATAATTACTTTTGATCAGAGCAGATACGATTAAGTTGCAGTAAATGAGGAATTCATTATATTCCTGTCAAAAAAGGAAGCGTAGGAGAACTTTAACTTTTATGATAATCTTCTCAGACTTTAACAAAAATCAATAAATTCCATCCAAGTAAGTAGAGGAAAGCTACTTACTCTGATTCCATGCGCATGCGTGGAAAATTATATTCTTCCTTGCTTTCTGATTACTCAACTTTCACAGAATAACAAAGAAAATACAACTCGAACAGGTATTGAGTAAGGAAGGAAGCAGGTATTAAAATAGGTGACAGCTACTTTTCTGTCTTCCAGGTTTACTAACTGTCACGTTTCACGCAATATTTAGTTGTTATTAACCGAGCAGGAGGTCTGTATGGGGGAATCTTGTCCGAGTTCGCCAGTACAGACCGAACGCAGTGAGGTCTGTACCAGCGACCGAGGTCAAGATTCTCCCATACAGACCGACCTACTTCGGTTAATAAGATGTTTTATATATGGCTGTGTCTTATATGCCAATTTTTTATATTCTTTGTACCTTTTTTTTCTAAACCGGTCTAGATGCCGGTCTAGATGGGAAAATCTAGCTTTCAACATTGATTCTAGCTAATCAAATTCGTCAATTCGGTAGTTCCCAGTCCTTGTGAGACAGCCATATAATAACATTTGATAATTTTGTGCAATGCTCAGTCTTAAAGTTAAAATACGGATTCTTCCCAAGGAAACAGATAAATAAAGGAAGTAGTGCAAGGGCATTACGTACCTTTTAGCTCCTAACCTCCCATTAGTGTTTTCTTCTTGACCTCCCCCCCGTACTCCTTTTTTTACCTGTTGCTATTGTTGTGGCGATACAGGTAAAAAAAAAAAAAGATTAAACTAAAAACCAGACCCGTATGCAGTTGATCTTTTCTTCAATTTGTTCAAGCACTTGTTTGTACATTATTACAGCATCTCAAACATTCCCAGTGCATTTAGTCACGCGATGGTATCCCCTCTAAGATCGTTCGTCATCACAAGGCACAGAGAGAAAAACACGTAGCAAACAGCGATGGACGAATACATTCCCCAGTATATGGAAGTGGCAAGGGAATACCAAACACCGTTGGAAGCTTTCCGATTTAGACACTTATGAGTAAGGGCTTTTCTAATGTGTTCTAAATCAAACATAGCTTGATAATGGGCGTCTAAGAACAGGACCCATGACGCAAGCAGCGAACCTGTAAAAAGACCCACGTTGACGGCTCGGCGTTGAACTTTGCACAGACCTCTCATCCACTCCTGCGACTGATATCTGAAGTAATGCAAGGCCAGGGTGTACGATGAAAAGCCGCTTATCCATAGCGATGTGCGTAGTATTTTGGACCCAAGAACGTATGTGAACCGCTCCATCACCCAAGCGTTACTCGCAATTTCTCCCAAGCCAGTGCAAGGTCTCGTTCAGTAAAACTGAATGCAAAAGCAGCTGAGTGATCACAAGCGGGAGTCAGCTAAAGCAGCCATTTGCTTAACAGCTGTCTTTGCTTATGTCGTTCGCGCGCTTCCCCGACCCCGCTAGTCCTCATGCCCCACAGAGTGAGAGCCTGGAAGAGAGTAATTTTGCTCATTCGTTACCGCTCCAAACACGCTACCGATTTTGACCCCAGATCGAAATGTTTCAGTTTTGAACATAACTTAATTGAGTCCCGAACTTTTTTATTTACATATTTACACTACTGGAAAGATTCGATGGCTCTGAACCGTTTAAAACCCAAATGTCAGAACAGAGAGTATGACTAATTTGAATCGTTGCTTTTACAGGTCGTGGAATCTGTATCATCTGTATCATTTCATCAAATCTGAAATAAAAACCTATGGAATCGTATCAAAACGAAAATAAAAAAGAGTGGATGTATCAATTCGTCATGTGATAGGAGCAAAAAAAAAGACACTGTTTTGATCATTTTTTCGATTGAACTTGGCCTTGAGAAAAGACAGGCCATAGGCCGAACTAACTCAAATTGACTTCTTTTCCTTTTTTCCTTTTCATTTTTTTTTGGTTTTTGCATTTTGTCTTTTTTTCCCAAGATGCTGACAAAATAGGCGTGACCTTTTGATGCCCATATTTTGGAGTTTGAGGGAAAAGACTGGGTTATGCGTTAATCAGATTGCAACGTGAGCTGAGGAAGGAGAACCGTGAAAAAACCCGAGTAAAATGGCATGTGATAATTTCGTATTTCACGATCTAGTCGTTTTTTAGTGAAAAAATGTTGACGCATGCTTTTTCTCTTCACGGACTACTTATACTGACAAAGGAGAGAAGGTAAGCTCTAAGCAGTTATAAATAGATGTTGTAATCGTAATTGTGTTTCATTAGCTTAATCTTTCTCATCGTTTCGTTCAAAACTTTTACATGTCTTTCTCTTAAATTAAACAAATGGGAATCTCTATTCGAGTGTAAACATATATCTCTCTATTTTCAGCCGGAGGTTGGGTCTTTTGTGGCTTTTGATCACATCACATTTTGGGTCGGAAATGCTAGGCAGGTTAGTAAAAAATATAATTATCATCTGCCTTGAGGGGCCAGAAGTGTATTTCTACTGTAAAGAACAAATTTTAAAAAATAAATAGATATGCATAAGTACTGTACAAAATGGAGTAAATAAGGTCGTTTATGGTCGTGAACAATACATCACGGTCGTGCATACGGCTCTATGAGAAGTCAAATTCAAGAAGACAGATGAAAAGCAGCTACTGTAGTTATTTGAGGAAACGGTTGGAAATTGAGTTAGGTCGAGTTAGGCAAGAAAACATGTGGATCAAGGAGGCTCATTTTGCACGTTATGACCTCTAGCCAAATATTTTCCTATCCTACCCTTCCACTCATACAATAAGTAAGCATATGAAACCTAGAATAACATTTTTTTGATGGTTAGTTATTTATACTCTAAAGTTGATCATTATTACATTTAGAGTTATAGATTTGATGAGAAAACATTGGAATTGGCTGAGGTTGGAATACTCACAGGGACTCAAACTTCTTGTTTATTAACTAACTCTATGGTAGATATGTGATCATAAATTAAGTAAGTTTTTCTGAGTACAAATACCGCGTGATGTTTGTGCTTGTCTATGGCGTTATTTGTACTCTACGGAGTGTAGTTGGATAATAAAGGAAAGTATCACCTTTCAGAATATCTCTTGACTACTGCACAAATAATCGTTGTCAGTAGCACAGAAAATGTACAGGGAAAGTATAGAGAATAGGCATGCATTAGGGTGGAAAGGGTTTCTAAACATCTAACGATTTACTGTGTAGTACTACATTATGTAGCAAACAGGTGATGGACTGGGAAATAAATAAACTTACTGCTAATGGGTGTTGTTTTGATGTAACGCTTAACCCTAGAAACTAATTGAAAGGAAATGTGAAGTAGCTGAGCGGGAGAATTCCTCGTTTCATCTCAATAAGGAAAGAATCGTTAAGAGGGCAGTCCATTCATAAGGTCTCTCCTACAACTGTGAAATGTTCAGCAGGCAACCGTGGACGATACTCCTACTCTTGTACGTTGGATCAGCGATGATCTGATCGGTCCAAAATAACGAATATGAAATGTAAATATAGAGGCAAGACCGATACAACATAGATAAGTAAATTTAAAAACTGAGCACTATATTTCGGCTGGCCAAACCAGGCTTCTTCAGGTGCAGTGGGAAGATAGAAGATAGAAGACTGTAAAATCTCAAGGGTCATTGAGCATCCATGCGATCATGCATCGTTTCAAGATGACCTAAATAACCTGGTTTCTTGGAGTCGACTAAATCATATGAGCTTCAATACCAAGAAATGCAAGTTAATGCAGATTACCAAGAATCGCTCGCCTATTCTTGCTCCTCTACAACTGGGTGGTACCACCCTTGACGTTACAGCTGAATTTTCAGATATTTGCTTGCTAACTAACCACAACCTGTCCTAGAACTCTCGCATAGATAAGATTTCCAGTAAGGCGAACAAAGTGCTTGGTTTCATAAGAAGGAATTGCAGAGATTTGAAGGATGTTTCAACACTAAGAACTCTATATTGCGCTCTGGTTAGGTCACAGCTGAAATACGGGTCTGTTGTTTGGTCACCTTTCACTGCGAAGTATTACTAAATTGGAAAGAATACAGCGACGTGCAACAAAGTTCATTCTCAAATCTGATGATGACTATAAAGTTCGTATTTCTAAACTTAATTTACTGTCTCTAGAGCATAGACGACTTCTTTTTGATGTACCCTTTTTTTAAAAAGCTTTGAACGGATACATTAATTTAGACATTTCTACATATAACGTTCCCAATTTTGATTATGTTGTCACCTCTAAGCTCTTTAATATCTATTGTTCTGTTAATAAGATTGAAAAGCTGTTGAAGAATTTAAATGCTTACAAGTCCCCTGGGCCTGACGGTTTGTCGCCGCGCATCTTGAGGGAATGTGCATCGGCTCTCTTCCATCTATATGTGCATTAATCAATAAGTCCTTCGCTGTTGGCCAATTACCTAGCAAGTGGAAATGCGCTGATATAACACCTTTGTTCAAAAAGGGCAGTAAAAACTGCAGAAACAATTACCGTCAGATTTCACTAACATCGATCGTGTGTAAACTAGCAGAACAAATAGTAAAACACCGTATTGTGGAGTTTTGGGGTGAAGCCAATATTTTCAACCCGAATCAATTTGCGTACATGAAAGGTCGCTCTACGGTTACACAGCTGTTATCCTGTTTTAACGACTGGGAAAAATCTCGTAACAAGAGAAATCCTACGGATGTACTTCTGTTAGACTCCTCCAAAGCGTTTGGCAGTGTTCCACACAGACGTCTGCTTCATAAATTAGAAAGACACAGTATTGACGGTCCTCTTCTCAATTGGTTTCAAAGCTTCAGTTTTAATTGGTCGGTCGCAACGTGTTGTTTTGCGTGGTAGCTATTCGTCATGGACTCAGGTAAAATCAGGGGTACCTCAGGGAACAATTTTAGGGCCCATCTTGTTCATAATGTACGTCAATGATATATCAGCTGGAGTTTCTTCCGCTGTGAAATTGTACGCCGACGACCCTAAACTCTGTAGGGAGATAGTAAACATTCCTGAGGATACGTATGTGCTACAATCTGACTTGTTTCGACTCACTGAATGGTGTAAAACCTGGCAGTTGAAATTTAATCCCGATAAATGTGAAACAATGAGAATAACGCACAAACAAGATAAGTCGAAAGGGAGCTATACACTTGATCCAAACGGTGAAATTCTAAAGAGTGTGAAAAATATCAAAGATCTCGGTATTACAATATCGTTCGATCTATCATGGAGTGATCATATTCCCGTGGTGGTCAACAAAGCCAACAAAGTCCTTGGGGTAATTAAGCGCGTGCTTGGGTCTAATAGCGTTAGTGAATTCTTTTTGCTTTACAAATCTTTAGTAAGGCCGATACTAGAATATGCGGTTCCAGTGTGGTGTCCCTTTCTGGTAAAAGACATTGTTTTGCTGGAAAAAGTCCAGAGAAGAGCGTCGAGACTGGCTCTTGGCCAAAAGAGAGGCGAAATGGACTACGAGGAACGTTCCTCCATTTTAAAGTGGTCACCAATAATTAAAGAATCGAAGACTGTATTTTTCTCTGATCGAATGTTATAAATGTATATTTTCTCTCAGTAATCTCGAATTCCAAGACTTTTTCCAGTTAGCGTCAAATCGAACAAGAAGTAATCTTAATTACAAGCTGAGGTTTCAAGCATCCAGTTGTAACTGTTACTGTCGTATTATTTCAGAGCATTTTGAGCAGAAAACATTATGCTTTTCGCCTTCTCTTTCATTTGACTTTTTAACCTTATTCGTAAACATTAAGGGCAGCTCAAGTTAATCTCAGTGCGCTGGACTCTGGGTCAGTTGGCCGGGTTCAAGTCCTGGCTGGGGCATGACGTTATGTCCTTAAGCAAGACGCTTCACTCACATTGCTTCGTCTTCTCGGATAAGACGTAAAGCCGTAGGTCCCGTCTCCTGCAGGGTTAGGGGTAGGGGACGTAAATTTCCCCTGCACGAGATTACTGTGTAGTGGATTTCCTCCCCGGGGTGTGATGGGTGGAAAAATGAGATCGCTACATGGACTGAAACGGCTGCCAGGGGCGCCTGATAAAAATGCTGACGTCCGATCTCAACCTTACAATACTGTGAAGCGCGACTGAATATATCCACATAGAAGTCTGCGCTATATAAATGTAAAAATGTAAAATGTAAATGTATCTCGTATCTTTTGTACCCCCTCGTTGAATTACGCTTTCTTCGGGCTCATAAATTAGCCTGAAAATAATAAAAATGTCTTCATGAAAATACAGGAGGTCTTTTGGAATGTACTGTGAATACAAATTAGGGCAGACTTGCCACAGTGTCTTCTCGGTCACCGACAAGGCACACAGCAAAGATTTGCACAAGCATTTCATCGAAACTAGTACACTTTGCATAGACATGAATGAGTACACCTCTTGTTCACAAATTTGTACTTTCTGAAGCGGACGTGACCGAAACGTTCTGAACATATTGGATTCGTGAACACAGAGAGGCACACCTCTTTAGACCGCTTGCAAACAGATTATAATAATAATAATAATAATAATAATAATAATAATAATAATAAACAATCTTTAAGGAGGAAGCGCCCGTCACGTAAATACGTGGTTTTCAGGGAGGTCCTCCGTAAAAATAAAAAGTATTAAAAGCTAAAATAAGAAATACAATTGTTACAGATCTAAAACGGCGTATATCTAAAGTTTAACCATCATTTAAAGTATTTAACCATTAAGAATCTTGTAAGGTTTTCCTTAAAAATTGTGCATGGCATTGGCCTTCTTAAAAATACTGGGATGGACATCCAGTCATTTGTAAAACGGAAGTAGGACACCCTCTTTCCGCATTCCGTTTTAGGTTTAAAGGCTGATAGTTTCGAAAGAAACTGTTTGGGGCTGCGTCGGTGGGAGTAACGAAATAATCTGGATATATCAACAAAGTTGAAAAGGTAAATTGGCCACCGTAACGATTACAAAAGCTGACGTTTCGAGCGTTAGCCCTTCGTCGGAGCGTTTTAGGTTTAGGCAGTCTAGGTAAGTAGCCATTTCTAGTGTTGTAGCCATGCGAACTTCTCAATGTCGATTTAAAACTTTCAAAATGTTGCGGAATGTCTCCATTTGATTGCATTTTCTACGGCCAGTCGAGGATCCAGATCCATTCCCGACTTCTGGATATGTTCCATGTTAGAAGCAACTGTAACGACAGCCTCACAAGCTCTTACACCATAGGTATCGTACTCGCCGTGCTCTATTTCCAACTTCATGACGCCATCTACCAATAAAGCGCCACCTTGTAGGCCGACCAGACCAGCCGCATGGAATGCCTGGAGAACCGTCAAGGAATGGTCTGACACAGCCGATTGCACTCGTCGGTCTAGTGCATTCATCAGGTCAGATGCAACACGTTTGTAATCTGCTTTAATGTCGCTTTCTTCTCGCAGTTTCCACGTAAACCGACCTCCAGTGACTTGTTTTTCCTCGTCTTTTGTGACAAGCCGGCCTTTCAATAGCTCCACTCCTTTCTACTTTCCACCAGGCTTCAACGTGTCTCCAGCTTTCTTTCATCGCGGGAAATGCACTGTATCACCACTAGCAACTTCTGATAGCTTTGCTTTATTACCCTTGGCCACCAGAGTTTCAACTTCCACACAGGAGTGTCAAGCGACTGGACACGTAGGATTAGATCAACAACAGGCTCATGATATCCAAGCAGGCCGGCAAATCAACAAAAAAGTCTTATCCGGCAATCATGTACTGGAGCTCTTCCTCTTCATTTCGATTTGGATACAATGCTTCAAATGCTTTCCAGAACGATCCATAGCTTTGCTCAATTTTACACCACTTTTCATAGGAGGAACTGGCAAATCGCTGACCTACATACGCTATCAGTCTCCGAGCTGTTTCATCTACTAGCTGAAGGAAGGCAAAACCTTTCTCATTGGCCAAAATGGTATTGAAGACGTTGCATCTTTTCAGAAACGTGTGGAAGAAGATGCCACCAGGTCAATTGGAATCCTTGACTTCAGACACCCCCGAAATTCAAGATGTGAGCAGCATCCCCTGTCACTGGTAAGGCCAGGTGATCCTCCCGAGTTTCGACGATGTTTAATGCCTCTAAGAGCTTTCTGTGAAGCCAAGTTGCCTGGCATGGACCATCTACTGCAACGCTATACAATCTTGAAAGCACCTCTTTTGAAAAATGGTTTTCAATTGATTTGATAAGAAGCTCTGCTAGCACCTCGTATGACGCTTGTTCAAGCTCTGAGTAAACCACGGGGGAAGCGACAGGAATCGGACAGGGAACGCCGGTTTCATCACGGGCAACGACAAGTCTGACCTGATTTGTTGTTCGGGATGGCGTACCTTTATCCACCGTAGCCCATATGTGAGGTGGCAGTTGGGTCGAGGGTAGAGGATGGTTTAGCCAAACATTGATTATCTTCCGTTGACTGTTTTCTTCAGACAATAGAGAACGTCGTTAAAGTGGTTGCGACTGTGACCAATCAACAACATTCGAGATGAGCGTTTTGATCTATTGGAAACGCTGCAAGAACATCGTGAACAGTTGCTGAATGTTCGTGTTCCTTTAATAGTTATCACGGGGATACCCGAGGAAGATTTGCAGACAATTTTGATGCAATACAGCGTCCTTAAAGATACCATCCTTTCTACGGTAGAGAACTTGGATACCTTGGAGTAATATATCATGCGTGGGGATGATGACGAGGATGAAGCTGTTGAGAACTAACTTCCACAACAAAAAACGGCTCTTTTAGAAGCGACAACGTAAAAGAAAGTCTTGATCAATAGTTTGCATTTTCTTAAACCCTTTATTTTAGGAGGGGGGCGGGGATTCCAGGTTGTACGACTGTTTTGGTCACTGGTCAGTACCTTGTTTTGGAAAATACAAGTACGGAATATTATACACTCAGGACAGCAAGTTCTAGTGTTTCTTCCAATCAAGGTGTAGCGAGCTACGAGCGTTCACTGAAAATCAGCGAAAAGCAATAATCCACTGCCCACATTGAAGAAGAGTGGAAACACGGGGCGCGAGTAAGCGCGCGTTCAGTTATGGTATCGTTTGGGGACCCGCAAGAAGTTAAAAACAAATGCGTGTGCACTGTGCGCGCGTGCCTTCGAAAGCGCAGGTATTAGAGCGGTTGCTTCCCAATGCTCGCTGGATACAATTATTGTAATGTGACAGACGTTCTGCAAAGATTTATGCACTCAAAAAGATCATACATTTATTTATTTATTTATTTATTTATTGGCCACAGCCGCCACAGGTCAAGTGGCCTTTCGTGGCTACGCCAGGTTAGTGAGGGTGCGCCAGTTACGCCAAGTATTGCCTTCATCATTCGCTTCAGTGCGCCAACATCTTGTCGATCGCACGCCGGTACGCCGAAAACTTTTAAAACCCACGCCGAAGATCTTCGGCGTAACCTAAACTAAATGCACCCTGGGGTGTCAGAAGTGTCTCTATAACCTTGTGGTTTGGCACTTTTGGAGCAGAGCTTCATATCACTCGAAACACATGGTGCCTTTGAATCAGAGGTTCGTAAAAAAAATAGGAATGTAATTGTAAGTTCTGCTGCCAGAGCCTTGCTTGAATCAAATTTAGATATTATTTTCATTAAAAGTTTCAAAAAAATACTGTATAGGCAGCGGTGGGATTCGAACCCACGCCATCGAAATGACTGGTGCCTTAAACCAGCGCCTTAGACCACTCGGCCACGCTACCGTCTACACATTACAAGAGATGACACCTTTGTTTAAGTCATGACTTGGCTTACACTTTGTCCTTATTTTCTTTTTTCTACAGTCGGTGGACAAAGTTCTCATGGTGGTACGTGAAGAACCACTGCTAGAGTTTCACTGTAAGCAAATGGACCATTTCGTTGGCCTTCACTTTTCAAACAATTTCCACTTTGCGCTGATGATACACCTTGTGAAGGGTATAGCACTGTTTCTTTAATTACAATTTTTCTAAAATTTGTTGGCGTGTTTGATTTGCTATTGTGCCAGTAGAAGGAGGGCTCTTTTACATGTGTCAAATTGTGCCCAGGATTAGTAATATTTTCCAAAACTGAGGAACTTAATGAAAGCAGTAACACGAACGCTATGCCTTACAGTTACTGGTCAGTTAAAACTGGTGAAATAGTTTTTATCCACTGAATCTGTTTTCTGCTTATTTTTTGTTGGAGTATATCATCCCCAGGCCACCTCTTCAGCTCGTATTTGCATCCTGAACTTGATGTATAACATCACTAGCAAACGGAAGACAAGGCAGGTATGGATTGGAAAAGGCTAATTGCAACTTAATGTCGAAAACAAACTGGGATTGCAGTAGATTTTTCTTCATTTGCTCTGTGAGTGGTATGAGAAATTCGTGCTACCCTTTCAACCAAGGAGATGCCGGAAAATTTTGTTGTTACAATTATTGTAGAATTTGTCACCCGCTTATTGGTCGAGAACCATTGTCAATAAGGTTACGGATCATGAAAATGACGTGTCGTATCACGCAATGCGCGCGCGCGTGATTTTCCGAAAACTTAAATAAAATCATACTTTTATTGTAAAAAACAAATTGACGTCAATATTTTAACTAATCTCATCCGGCGCTTCTTAAAGTTTGTTTGTTTTAAGTTTGAGTTCCCATTTACTCCTTGTGACAATTTCCTTAGCTCTAATTGGCTTGTTGTTTTTACGAAACGCGCCTCGTTTTGCTGCGTTACCCTCTAAATCTCAACATCCGAGTGCATATTCTCCATACTTTCCGGTTTAATCTTCTTAATCTCCTTTGGAACTGAGAAAAAGAAGTTCAAAGCACTTAGGAGCTTATTTAGTTGGCGATCATTTTTTTAACTTCTCATGACCTCATTGGTTGATTCAGCTGTGATACCGTAAGGAGAAATTAGATGCTGGCCATTCTTAAGGATTCTAAGGGCAATAGCTCTTCACTGTCATTTGTATTGTAGCATGTCATTGCAGTCTGTTGAAATGACGCTTGATACAGTCAGCGTAAGGGAACTGATGACACTTCAATTTCCTTGCAGTCGAGGTTCTTTTATAGTCAACAAAGAAAATCTTGCATATTTGGCTGGTAAGTTAAAGGACTCACAAAGTGTTCCTTACTGCAGAGGAATGCCTAATGTTAAACTGGGCGAAGTCGCCAAAGATTTTTGCTTCTTGGTAGAATTCGCCCAAAGTTTTTATTTTCGACTTTGTAATTGGTTTTGTTTTACTTCCTCCCCAGTTATCCTTTTTCATTCGGGGTTAATCATTGCTTCTTTTCTGGTCTTTTTTTTCCTATTGTACCGAACTAATATTTTTATTCCCCTTCAAGCTGAAGTTAGTTTTGGTCTGTGCAAAAGTTGTCTTGCAAAGGTTCTGTGAATTGCAAAAGTCCTGAAAACTTGGTAGAACTTATGTTCTCTTGAAATAAAACCTCGAAAATACCTTGTCATAGAAAAAATAAAAGCATATGAGCTGAAGGTAGCCCCTGACGCGTTTAGGCGCCTTTTTTCGGGGGTGGGGAGGACGAAAACTACTCATTAAAAAGTTCAATCACATTTAGTTTTCTAACTTGACTACGGAAGATTTTAAAGGTGTTGTTTGACTTTGATTCTTCGTAGCTTTGTTACCCGTATCTGAGGAAGTTCGCTCTAGCTTGCGCCCGGGTGCCAAAAAAGAGCCCGACAGCCCCACCCTGAATTTTCCAGGCAAACTTGACGGCAGTCTCTCCGGAAGCGTAACGTCTTTGAATACGGAGCACCAAGTGTCCATAGTGATTACAGTTGATGACAGTACTAGTGACGAGGCCTTTGTTTGTCCCTCGGAATGTCGAAACATGCTCTTGGATCCAAGCATTGTGAACGACAATCAGACTCAAGCTTTGCTGCTGACCGCCCTGGTAAGGTTGTTTGGATAATTTCGGAATGACGTCCCTCGGGGTGAACTGAATTACAACCACTTTCAATTGAGTTTCGAAAAGTGTTTCGGGATTGCTTTGGTTTTGCTTCATAGAAACGTTCAATCGATCGTCAAGAAACCGACATAACGAAATCACACAGACCAATCAGAACAGAGGTTATTTCATTATTGTTAAAGAAGGATTTGTTGAAATATTACTCGTTTTCCCGCAATGGAAGTCCATTGAAGGGTGACTGAGCAGGGCTGTTGGTGGCATTCGGAAAGTGTATACACAGAGTTTTTGTAGGAGGTCAAACGAGCTGTATGTGTGGGCGAGTTTCCGCTAACAGAGAGACCCTAGTTTTATTGATTCAAGTTGCTGGTTTCTTGATAGGCAATGCTGCTTGAGCACGTCACTGGAGATGTAGAGTCACGGTATTTGTACCAGGTATTAGTGGAGGCTAGCTTGGTATTCCCTGGAGTTTTCCCTGTCATGTGAGTACTCTAATTATTAAATAGTCCTTATCAGCTGCTCATATGCATTTCCAAGGCACACTAGAACGTCGCTAACCCTCTATTTTCATACTTGTAATTTTACGATACTAGAGCGTTTCCCAGCGAATAAGTCACGAGAAATACATCTTGATATGACACCAAATTTTCTACACTAATTCAAAAGGTATTCCAAGCTGGCGAGCGATGTGAGTGCGTAGGAGGTCCGCGAAAGGTTTTTAGTGTCAGACCCCTCACAGACCTCGCGCATGCTTTACCGGCCACCCATGCTGCAACCATAATGAAAGCCTTCTCGCAGGCTCTAATCATCAGCTTTCCAAAATTAGCTACTGCCTGTTATCTACCAATTGTTTCATTTGCCCGCTAACGAATCTCGAAACTAAAAACTAGTTACCTAGTTTATTTTTTGTTTTTGAGAGAGTAGTTAATTACCACCCCACATAATAGAGAAGAGAAAAACATTCTAGCTAATTTTTTTTTTTGTTCTTGTGCAGTTATAATCTCTTAGACTCGGATCTATCCATTGTGCTCGGCCATTCTGATGATGTAGCCACTCTGAAAGCGATACAGACAATCGTACATTCAATGAGCGCTGTAAAGCTAAACGACGATCCTGTTATGAAGTCAAGCTATCTATCAAGTAAGTGAAAATCAAAGTACAGCTGAGCTGTATGCAATGACGTTTAATTTCCAGGTGATGTGGAACTAAGAGGTACAAAAAATGATTTTAATTATAGGTCATGAAGTCTCTGTTTTTAATGTGAGGAAGTTATTTGTTTTTCCCGCGTAAACATGATGGCTTCGTGTACGACTTTAATTCCTCGTCTTCCAAGGTGTAAAAGAAAACAAAGACTAATTTGTCTGCGTTTTTGCTCTTTCAGCATTTGGATTTTCCGGATTCAGTCGCTTCACGAAGTTTAAGGTAGGCATTTTGTACCGCTGCGATTTTGCTCACAGTGACCTTTGTGTTTAAGATTAGCTTTGAAACTACTTTTAAGGGTCTTACAAGATGTAGTTCATTTCCAGTGATCGTGGAAACGAAAAAATGCGAATCTCCCTCGAGAATTCAAACCTCAGACCTTCACATTTCGCAGTCCTATGGTTTACCACCGAGACACAGAGAACTCTATGTTGAGCTAGGCAATTAGAAGGTTCACATTAAACAAGGGTCCTGTATTCTGCTAGGATCTAGACCTTTGTGCGGGTAAAAAATCCATGTTATTAATTTTCGCAGGAGCAAAGCGGTCAGGCAAGCCGTGCGCAGCTCTTTGTAAAGTTCTTGGAAGCTGTAGTAGAGGTGTATGGTGTACCCCTGACCGATCAAAAAACACAGCGTTCAGGTTCTGTGGCGTCTGTCAAACCAATACTTCTCAGCTCTAGCACTGAGGACCTGAGGGTGGCGTCTTCCTCGTCTTCTCCTTCTTCTTCCCTTAGTTCTCTGTCTGGTGCTGCACCCGGTAAGCACCTTTTTATTCCGTTGCCGTTCAAGCGCTCATCTTCGTCATGCCGGGCGAAAAAGGCCGATAAGGAATCTCCGAAATTCCGACGGAACTGGTCCACCAGGGGAACACGAAGTCCCTCCACTGGGAAAGTTATGAAGTGATTAGTTTGTCAAAAATCTGTGGGGTGTTACGGGCCAAGGTGCGAGACAGGGGATCCATATCATCGAGGGAACATTTCTCGATTGATTATCAAGTTCTGGCAACAAATACTAAACGACGAGTGTTAAGGAGAATTTGCATATTGGCTTAAGGCCTGAAAACGAGTTTGAAAGAGTTGGCTGGATATACCACGAGCCCTGTTCGACTCGGATTCATTTGTCTTGCAAGCCGCAGTTCTACGTGGACTCCTCCTTCCAAGAGGTTTAATATTCATCCTGACATTATGCAGGAGTAACCGAGAGAAACCAAACAGTGCACTTAAAATGCATTTTTGGCTCGCTTTGAGTTTTCTACCTTATTGATACTAACTTCTGCATGACTTCATTTTGCTATTTCAGAAAAATCACGAGATCGAGTTCCCTCGAAATATCGGTTGACGCAAAAAATAGCAACGCAAAATTTTATGTCCTGTTACAAAATAATTTTCAAGTCCTTACTTCACTTAGGATACGGTCCACAATTTGTGTCACAAGCACCGTCAATTTCTTTAAACGGGCCTTTAGGAGGTTGACTGTTGTTCGTGGTCAAAAACGATCATTTTGTCCGTACTGTTCAGTATAGTGTTTTTGTGGGCACAGTTAAAAGCCGTGGGAAACTAAAACGATAGTATCGAATTCTCGCTTTTCGCCAAAACTAGTTCCATTTACCACCACTTTTTGCCCAATTTTTCGCAAAATTTTATTCTCGCATATTCCATTTTTAGCGAGAAAATGAGTGACTGCGAAAAATTGGTAGGTTTTCCGTTCATTGATTTTTGTCTAATGCGACATTTCTCAGAACTTGAGAGTTCTGTTTACTCAAGCGTTCAATTCAAAACTGACCGCTGTACTGGTATGGCGTTGTTGAAGTAGATAACTCTTGGAGCATTGGTTGCCATACCCATTCCGACTTAGGTACTCTCCGATTTCCAGAGTAGATTACTCGACACAACGACACGACATCACCATTATATAATTCCGCGCGTTCTATCTCTTTAATTCCCACGGGTAATTCGCTTGTTACACCTCGTAACAGTCTCTCTTTATTACCAAACAAATATGGTAAGGGGAATACAGCCGGAGAATCGGCTCCAGCATTAGCAGCAGATGAAGTAACTTATCTTGCAATTAAACGAATATTATGGGAGTGATTTTAAAGAAAATGACGAACCTGTCGTTCTCAGCTGAGATATTCTGTCGATATTCTCTGATGAGAATATCGCCAACCCCTTATACTCCCACGAGTGACCAAGACAGAATTTCTCCTAACGATATCCATACAAGATCGAGTAGAAAAGTGATGAGAATATACAAAAATAACAATTAGGGGATTTAGTTGATCCAATACCAAATTCACATTATAAGAATTGTATGGTAGAAAGAAAGGAGAATTGCTAATGAGATCTTGGGAGCGAGAGGCGGTTGACGCTATAATATATTTGTAAATATTACAATCCCTTGGAATGCAAATGCCTTTATAATACTGGCGCCACACTGGTTTGTGGACGCGATATGAACGTGAAAGCGGATGAAACCTTGTTTTAGAAATTTTACAATCTTTAATTAGAGTTGTAAATAAAATCATTGAAATTTGCAACATTGTATTGTGTTTTATACAAAGCAGTTTTGTTTTTGTTCACAAGGGTATATATAATACGATGTGCGCGCACTATCAAGGCTGATTTTCACGAACTACGGAGTCAATTTTTTTTAGTTTTGCTTGTGTGTACGTGCGCTTCTCACGGGCGACAGGAAGCATGCAAGCGTTTTGCGACCAGGTTTCCTAAATGTTGCAGCAGGCATGCTATCGTTATTCGCGCAAAAGAACCGGCCCTGGTTGCTAGAAGTTTGAGAAACGCTAGCCAGTGGATAAATCTGTATCCGGTGGAGAGCGAAGTACGTTTTGCTATCAGTTATCCGCTGGATAGCGATTTATCCGTTAGTTAGCGTCATCCGCCTTTTGTACAACTGGGTCCTGATGAAAAGAAGTAATTTGTATCCCAGGGGCCGGTTGTTCAGAGAGCGGTTAATGCGATCCAACGGATAAATCGCTACCCGGCCCATGAGTGTTACCAAAACGTAGTGCGCTATCAACCGGAGAAAGATTTATCTAGTGGATGGCGTTATCCATCCTTCGAACAACCGGGGCCAGAATGTGACTAAAAGGTGAGACAATAGCCTAGTTCACCAGATATCTATTCAATATCTTGGAGACAGGTAACACAGACGTAGAAAAGAAACACCGACAAAATAAGGCGCGCGCACTTAAAATCACAACGCATTGCCAAGTATGTTGCTATCAAACTTTATGTCACATTCACAAAATAACACGTCGAGTGTTTCCCTTCCAGTTAAGGTTAATACTAAAATGGGAAACTGTTTTACGGCGATATTTTCAGACAAATCAGTAGAAAACGATACGAAAATGGACAAAAGGGTTGAAAGTGAAGAATCAGATCAAATACCCTCTGTTGCAATCGATACGAAGCCTGCTCCAAGTATTGTTTCGTTTCAGTCTGAACTGGAGTTTAGGGTAAGGGGTTCATTCGCCACGGTTGATTTCGACGGGGATGACGAATCCTCGTCGTCTAGGACATTCTTGTTTGATTCGGAAGATGAGTGAGAGGTCTCCCAACCACAATCCACCAATAAGATCACTGACATCGTTTCTTATGTGACCAATCAGAACACAAGAGATTGTAGTCAATATCGTTTTTCCCGCGTTTTCAAATTCTGCATTTGTTCGTAGTTTCTTGATGGAGGGGGAAACGCCGAAGAAGGTTTTGCAAAGTGATCGTTGCTTTATTTGTTCCACTTCAGTTGAGAAAAAAGGAAAAATCTATGTCTTTGGAAAAAGTTCTTTTGATTTTCCTGCGATTATTAGTTCCTGTCTGGATGTGAACGTGAGCTGCTATTCAGCGACCAGCGAGTTGTCAGTTTGTAAAGCTTGCTACCGACGATTGATGAAGTTCAAAAAGGCCTTTGATCATCTTGAAAAACTCAAAGATGAATTGGGGGAATCTTCAAGGATCGCGAACTTCCCAGAACGAAGCGCTTATTGAACGTTGAGAGCGACGGTTGAGAAATCCAAGCTTCGTGCCGTGGGAAAATGATGATTGGTCGAAATCCTGAATGAAATGCAGTTCGAATGTGAACAGCCTTTTCTGGTGGAGTTATTCGCCTGGCGTGACGACTCCGGAAATGGCTGCAAAGCAGTCTAATAGAGGAAGCAAGTCAGCCACTACGGAAGCACAAAACGAGCTCCTGATGATAGCAGGAACAACTCCCGCTACCAACTCATGGGATAGTGCTAGTACAGTAGTAGAGTCTCAAAAATCCAGCGCTAGTTGTAACGAAAATGATGTTTCCCAAACGCCTAAAGATCAGAGGATTGAAAAGAATTGTTCTACAGCACAGTCTTCCAGTTCTGCTTCTTCATGGAACAGTACATCCAACTGCAAATAATACGCCGTGAGGAAAAGCTCGGACAGTGTATGCAACATGCAGGGAGGTATAGGGTCGCGTGTGTGGTTCCGATTTAAAAATTACAAAATTACTCTGCAGTAAGAAACTGGTGCAAAGCCCTGGGGCCATTCACTTTGGGGTTAACTGAAGTGTGCATGGGGGACAACTCGCATAGAGGATATTTGTCTGACGGTCGATACTCTTTCGCCTCTTAAAAGAAGCATTAGGAAGAAAGCTTTTCCATAAATTTCTGAAACTATACATTTGAATGATGAGTTGCAACAAATTTTAATCTGATTATCAAAGAAAAATAGCATCCAATATTTATTTCCTTAATTGTTTCCCTTTGAGTTGTTTGTCCCCTTAGGTGTCTCCGTTAATGGCGTGTAAATGGTAGCGTGGCCGAGTGGTCTAAGGCGTTGGTTTTAGGCACCAGTCATTTCGATGGCGTGGGTTCGAATCCCACCGCTGCCAATATAGTTGCACTTTTTACATAAGTTTTCTGTACCAATTGCATAACTTAGTGAAGGAAAACCAATGCATGCAATCGTTGATTACTATTAACATTTTAAATATTAACTTATTCTGACGAAGTTATTACTTCTCTGTTCTAGACCATTTATCCCTCCGTTCAAAGGACAATTTGGGGAAATGTGGGTAAAGTAACCGAGTTACTGGAGACAGTCCTTGACTGCTTCATTAAGGTAGCTTATGACACACTCTCTCTCTCTCTCTCTCTCTCTCTCTCTCTCTTTTTCTTTTAAATTTTATGAATGAGGGATTGTATGGGTAAACGTTTTTGTCAGACTCCAGTGATAACGTCTCATAACTAGAGTTATTTATGCACGTATTAGTAAGACAAACAAACTTGGTAACATAAAGATTTGGGAGGTTTTCGACAGATAGTCGATGCGAAGTAGACATTTATGTTATTCGAAAGGAAAAAGTCTTTGAAGTCTCTTTTGTAGTGACAAACGGTTCTCCCCACAAAAAAGCGTTGTTTGTCTTTGAACCCTAATTCTTGGAAACCCGCAATACATATATTGCTCTAAATCATTCTGAATACTAGTTACACCTACCAGGCATGAAAAGTGGAAGCAACAAAAAGCAAACTGTCAAGGAACCTCAATTCCTTTTTATGATTTGCTTTTGGTCAACTCCAAATACTTAAGTGGCAACATCTGAGTGCGTTTGTTTTTGGAGGGGGTGGGGATGGGGGGTTGAAGAGGGGGGCTGGCGAGGAATTATCAATCAAGGTCCATTTCTGAGCAAATGCGTTCCTACCCCTCCCCTGATAAAACAACGGTCAACTGATAACAAGATAGGGTTGTCGATGGGTTAGGGAGGGGTAGGTGCGCAGTTTCTTAGACACTGATGTTGAACCTGAAAATGTAATCTCTGACGTTTGAGTGACATGGGAACGAACTAGTCAGAAATTAATATTCTGACGGCACGTTGAAGAGGTTCGAGTGGCATCGCGGTAGTTTCGGATTATTTAAGCGTTTCGCGGGAAATTAAGTCATTCTAGGTCGGTCAGTCTTAGGTTTTACCACTTTCTTTTTTCTTGTTTGATGTAATTTTGTTTACAACTCTCTGTAAAATGTCACCGCTTTCATTGAATTTTCTGTGTGATTAGTAGTGTAACTAGGTTTATTTTAATTACCCTTTCCTCCGGGTACAGTGCTGCTGTATTAGATGAGGAATACGTTTCCACATATTTTTTGGCCACTTCTAAAGAGTGTTTTAAATGGACATGTAAACGTGGGGGCTTATATCCAAGGGGGACTTATATCTGTGGGGGCTTATATTCGTGAGGGCTTATATCCGTGGGGGCTTATATTCCTGGGGGTTTATATCCGTGGGGGCTTATGTCAGTGGAGGCTTATGCCCGTGGGGGCTTATGCCCGTGGGGGATTACGTCCGTAGCGGGGCTTATAATCTATGGGGAGCTTATATCCAAGGGGGCCCGGAATGAAAAAGTGTCGATTAAACGAGGTCAGATATTAAACACGAAGGCGCGGTATATAAGGAGGTCTTCCCTGGGAAGATCTAGGCTCATTTGTCACTCACCGTTGACGTATGCGGGTCAAATTTAAATGCTGCTAGACGAACAAAAGGAGCTAATGAGATATCTATTGTTTACTTCCACCAGCATGGTGGCATGAGGTAACGTGCGAACCACCTACTTCGATCTCAAATTTACCGCCACAAATAAAGGCAGTTTCCATTGGAGAAAGGAAATACAAATCTCAAAAATTCTTGTATTGTGATGAAGACATAAAAAACAATTTTGAGGAATGCGCCCGCTGTTCACTGCTTTGGAGTAGCTGTAGCTCAAGCTGACTTGACTCTAAGAGTTCTACATCACACGAAGGTTGATCCACAAATGGTCCAGTGGGACCTAAGGCTCCTTTTATAGCGCGCCTTCGTGTTTAAAGTGGTAGCAGCAAGTTTGTTGTTCTGAAAAAAAATTTTAACAATGTAGGCGTGGTTTTAGCACTCTTTCATTTCATAATAAACGAGCTACCTAACTCGTGAACCAATCACTGCAAGCGTTAATTCTGATCCAACATTTTTCATATTTTTTGTTTGTTATATTGAGTTGCTTCAAGGACATGACGGAATGCACATGGCTGTAGAAGTGGACAGAACTTGCTTCAAAGTAAGTGTGATTTTCATCAAGAAAGTTCAGCTGAGTCCTTTTCGGTTTAGCAGTTTTGAAAAGGCGCCCAGCCTTGTCCATGTGTGAATTTAAAAAGAAGTTGAACTGGCAGCGGTGGGATTCGAACCCACGCCATTGAAATGACTGGTGCCTAAAACCAGCGCCTTAGACCACTCGGCCACGCTACCTCTTACGCTATTGTTAAATACCATTAGTCAGACAGTTTGGTGGGGTACTCACCAGGGTGCATTCCGCATAGACCCCACGCCGAAGTTACGCCGAGGGCTTTGAAAATGTACGCCGAATAGGCTACAATTCTACGCCGTTGGTAGCATACGCCAATAATTGCCCCCGGGCCCAGATCTTTTGCCGCCGCGCTGCCGCTAAGAGAGGCGGGTAAGAGAAATCCTGGAGACTAGTTTGTTGAAGGGATGTCCATGCTCGCTATCAGGAGCAAAAACATTTTCTTTTCATCTTTATGTGTTCAGTGATGGTGCTTTATTTTATATAGCCATCGCTAGAAATCGAGGACATAAGAGCCGGCTAATATTGATTCAAGAACGTTTTCGCTTATCGTTGACAATCGGAGCCGGCTAATATTGATTCAGGAACGTTTACGCTTATCGTTGACAAGGAACTATGAATTTCCGTTGTTATCAGTTATCACTTCGGCGCCTTATAATTTTAGAAACAATATTGTTCATAGAAACAGGTAATATTCAAGGTGTGCACCTTAATTTTCGCACAATATGCATTAAATACATATACTATCGTGCTTCGCTTGAACAATTTTGCATTTGCTAACTTGTCAAGAAATATACAGTCTTTTAATCTTTGCGTTCCGGCTTTTAGCCTTTCACAGGTAAATGAGCTACAGGAACTATAGATCCACTTCACATGACTTAGTAGACAGAAGTTGGTAATTAGGTATATAGCGTAGACCAATAAATGTCCAAATTCCTGAAGCAAAGCAACCAATTGCTTGCCTTTTTATATAATTTGTCAATCTATGTTCTTAAATTTTAGGAATCGTCATGTCAAACATATGACGATCAGCGTTGGCACAGAATACACACATGTTGTCTTACTTATCTGCCAGAAAAGGACAGCGACCTGAATACGAATCTATTCGATCCACGACTTTCCCGCGAGACTGAATAATGCTTCTCATATCCTGAAAAGAAAGCATTTCGTCCGTGGGAGCGGATCACATCATCTCCTCTCAAATACAGGCTGACGCTTTCATGAATGATATCATCACACTTCTTTAACTAGGGTAAACACCAGTTCAGTTTCGTTCTTCTGGAAAGTGTCTCATTTGATTGGCCTCCAGACTTTTTCTGTGCTCTCATGCAGCTATAATAGCTTTCTGCAATGGCCTCTGGTCCCCCTTTTGCAAGTACAATATCCAGGATAGCGCATGATTGTGGTTGTGCGATGCTATAAATGTCTTCCTGAGAGTAACATGAGCTGAAAACATTCTGTTCGTGTAAACGGACATTGTACTCCTTTCCACTGGTAAACTTCATCTTAAAAGCGGTATCCAAAGTATTGAAGGAGCATGCTCAAACAGGACAAGACTAGCATCCTGGTGTTTCAATGGCTCACCATGATCAGTACCTTGAACCATAAACCAACTAGGACATAGACTTTTCCAAATACCTACTTTTACAGCCTCTTTAATTCTGTCCATGTAACGGAATGCCCAAGCTGTAATAGCTTGGCTTGGGGGATGAATCTAGCAGTACAGCTCAAACAATTAGGATGGGTGGGACAGAGGGCCCTTCCCTTCTCTGCACTCTGCTGGCAAAACTGATTCTGACTGGAGTAGGTTAATTTCCCAGTATTTATCTGAACCTTTTATGTAACCAGTGCCAGGAATACTCCTGTAGCTGATAAAGCTGCATTGTTGTTGCGTAATTCAACACACAAAATTCATGTCATCATTTGGCCTTTATAATATTTATCTTACTGAAGAATTTTTGGAGTATCACCATCAAGAGGGTCCTAAAAGATAGAGTGAACATGTTTTACATGAAATACTGTACTTACCCGAAGTGAATCTATAAGGCAATAAAAACAGAATTATAAAAGTTCTCCTGGTATAATATTTCCCCTTCTTCTTGATCTCCTCTTCCACATTGCTTTGGGAATTTAGTATGTATGGTCTTTAAAAAAAAAACGTTCAGCTAAGTACAGTGTCATGTAATAAAAAGACAACACATGTCAAAAAAACTTATATAAATATATCCTTCTTTTTTGTTATTTACCTAAAATCTAGTGGTAGTTTCTGGTTGATTGTTTATGAACTATAGTCTTTAAAGAGTCCTATTTCAACTTTGTAGAAATTTTGCAGAATGGTTTGGTGGGGGTCTTGGTATTTGTAATTACGAAAACTGAGGGGTCTTAGTTTTTGAAATTACGAAAACTAAGACCTCCAAATTTACTGTTAAATTTGACCTAAAACTCAGTGGAAAGGATCGGACAGGAGATAACTTGAAAGATTCGACCTGTTTTGGTTACAATTTGACGTTATATTTCGATGGACTCGATTTTAGGGGGTCTTAGTTTTCGTAATCTCGAAAACTAAGACAGGTCTTAGGTCTGGTATCTTAATTTTCGAGGGTCTTAGTTTTCATAACACCCAATAAATATCCAAAAACTTCGCCCGCATTGAAATAAAAATTTGGCGTTTTGGATAATTAATAACTTATTAGACCATTTTGACGTCATATCGCAGAATACTGTTACTTGTTACTTGTATTTTTACTCACCCTACAGGCTTGTCAAAATGCAGCACAACTCGTAAACATACTCAAGCTACTACAAAACAAAACCTATATTAAAGTGCCCATAACACTTATTTTTTTTCTATTCTACATCAAAATGTAATGACTCTTAAACATGTTTTCGCAATATTTGTGGTATTTTTCCCTTTTCTAAATTTTTTATCAAGCTCTATAATCCGCAGTTAAAATGTCTGGCCGAGCAAAGAAGGACTAAGCGCCGTGACGTCACGGTAGTAACCATGGGTTCTTATTGTACAAACGAGTGCTCCATGCTCCATAATTAGTAATTTTTCGGAATTTTTAATGATTTTTAATGATTTTTAAAGATTGTAAACAATAGATTTCACAGGCCAAGTTTATCAGAGAGGCAAAGTGAGTTACTACCGTGACGTCACGAGTATTTGAGTACCAGTACTCTTTCACGCGACCATAGAGATACGAGAAGCCTAAGTTCCATACAAATTCGGACTTTTATCGCCTCCTAAAATAACACAGACGCATCAGAATCACTCACAAATCTTACCAGACACCCTCTACAGGCTTCTATTTTTATAATTTAATGCAAAAAAATAGGTTTCATAGGCACTTTAAGACCCCTATTAACATGAATACAATCAACTGTTACTCTTGAGTCCAAACCATATACTGCAGTGTTCCCAAACACAATCTAACAGAACAACTGAGCCACTCACCTCATAAATAGACTTCTTTGTTGATTTCTCTTTAGGTCTCCTTGGTGCACCAACCTCTCTGTCATCTTCATAATCTTCCTCTTAACCTCTACTGAATAGAAGTCGTCTCTACTACACTTCTCAAATTCATCAGACTCAAAGTCAAGACCAAAGATATCTTGGGCTTCCAACAAAGCACTATGAATGAACAAGACAGAAACGCTATCATTGAACTCAGAAAAGCAAAGCTAAAACAAAACACCATGAAGAGGAAATTGTTCACAATTGTTTCACTCGCAACAGTTTCCTGTCATGACATAATGGTATGGAAAAATGTTACTTACGCAAAGTTAAAACCATTTCAATACAAACCGGATGGAAATAACAAGTCCTCCCTAAAGATTACGAAGCAGTGCTCTCAATAAAAATTTCCAAACTACTTACAAATCTTGAAGAGTTCCTGGAATTCTCCTTCTTTCCCTTTTTGTAAGCCTATTAATAGGATTCCCATCCTCAAATTACAAACAGCTGATGAGAAACTTCGTAACACCTTATCCCGTCTAGAACCCTTCGCTGTTTCACCCCGGAAAGCTGCTTAATCCACTGATTTTTCTGTCCTCTCAATTCGAAGATTGCACGTTAGCCACAGTTCAACCGATGTTAGTGTTAAATCCAAATGAAACTCCGCTTAGGATTACAAAGACTGCTCAGATTACCAGTTCTCTAACAATGCAGTAGTCTCCCTCGCAGCCGTTCAGTTTTGGATGTCACGCAACGCTCCCCCAAGAAAACGTGTCTTCAATAGTATCTTCAATAGGTACCTACAATTACAATTTATCTAAGCTCCTTTGTAATCTTCTAGAGCCACATGTCCCGTGTGAATACGTCCGCGACACGTTTTCTTTAGTACATGAAATCAACCAGTTATCAACCTCAGGGAAGTTCATGGTATCTTTCGATGTTGAGAGTTTGTTCACTAGTATACCTCTTGATGAATGCATTGATCTGGCGATCAGATACATTTATCAAGGTAACCCTGGTCTTAAGATAAACGCCGCTGACCTAAAAGCGCTTTTTACCTTCGCAACAGCTGAGACTGGTTTCTTGTTTAAGGGTGTGTTTTATGATCAAATAGATGGGGTTGCCATGGGGTCCCCACTTGCTCCAGTACTTGCAGACCTCTTTATGGGACATCATGAAAAAAACTGGCTAGATAACTATTCATTCTCTGAAGTTCTGTTCTACAGACGTTATGTTGATGACACCTTTTGTTTGTTCAATAGCGAGGAGGACGCGCTTATGTTCTTTGATCATATCAACGCCAGGCATCCTAGTATTCGTTTCACAATGGAAAAGGAAATCGATAAGAAATTATCATTTCTAGACATATTGTTAGACAACAATCATACATCCATCGTCACCAGTGTATATCGCAAGTAGACGTTTACTGGTCTTCTTACTAATTACTTCAGCTTCGCCCCTTTGATTTACAAATTAGGTTTAGTCAGAACGTTGATTGACAGAGCATATAAGAACAATAGTTCCTGGGTTGGTTTTTATCTGGATGTCAAGAAACTTATTTTCTTGCTACGGAAAAATTGTTTTCCATCTTGGGTCATAGACAAGATCATTAACAGGTATCTAGCGAAGAAAAATAATCCTTCTCCTACTGGCCAGAACGCCTCTTCTAACTCCGGTAAACCTTCTGCGCACTATTATAAACTTCCCTATGTTGGTCGGTTTTCGAACATCGCTCAGACTAAGTTAAGACAACTACTCAAACGTTATTGTAGAGCTGATTTAGATGTTAAGTTAGTCTTCATTACGTTTAAACTCGGAAACGTGTTGAGTGTGAAAGATTCAGTACCGCTAGGTCTACGTTCGCGTGTCATATATAAATTTTCATGTGCTGGCTGTAATGTCAGTTATATTGGTGAGACCACTCGCCACATTTGTACACGAGTTCGTGAGCACCTCTTGTCGGACAAAACTTCGCATATTTACAAGCACCTGCAATCATCAAGGGCTTGTCTTGACTCTTGTGATACTGAATGTTTCACGATCTTAGATTCTGCCGCTTCAAAATACGCAATTAAGATCAAAGAGGCATTGCTTATTAAGTGGGAAAAACCTATCCTTAATCAGCAATTAAAACATCTATATTTGTCTCTGTCCTTTTAATTATGTTGTTCCTTGGTCTTTTAATTTATTTTTATTATTTATTTAATTCTTTTTTGATCTAGTCAAGCGCGCGCTATTTACATTTTTCGCGTTTTTAACATTCAAATGTAACGTAAGCCCTGACACGTAGTTTGTAACGTACATTAATATAAATTCAAATGTACAACAGTTAAATGCTCATTTGCAACTGAAGATGACATGAGAATGTCGAGACATGTCTTGTAAATTTAAACTCAAAGTTGTTGTTTGTTTTTTGAGAGTTATTGTCACTCTGCTGTCTTTACGACCAATCACATACCAGAAAATCTGAATGACGTAAGGTTTCACGCGAAAATGTGGATGTGGCAGATGATCTAGCTATCATGTCGGGAGAAACACTGAAGAAATTTGTCAATGAGAGCTCAAAATGTTTCACATGTTCATCGTTGTGTCCTGGTAAAGATAGAGTATATATTTTTGGGAAAACTTCTCACAATTTCGTTGAAATTATAGAATCTACGCTTAACATAGACGTCAACTGCTACGCCAACGACAAGAACGCTGGATTGTTTGAGAGGTTGTTAAAGTTTCAGTGAGCAACTGAGAAAGTAGAAGAAGCTAAAAACTGAACTGAAACTCTTTATTCGCACTACTTCAAGAGGTTACTACAGATTATAAAAGTCAGAATATATAAGAAAAGTAAATTACATCAATAATCAAAACGAAATACAAGACGCATTTCAATCGAGGCCAAGGGCTAAACGCTTGCTTCGACCTACAGATGGAGATCAGAAGGAAAAAAGCGCGTGCTTGCCGTGAACAAACCGGGCGAAGGCTTCGAGAACACTGCAATTTAGGTCGGCCAACGTCTCCTACACTACTTGTACTTCTTCATTTGCCAGTTCGCCGCTAGCTGGAGTGAACCCGATTAGTTATGTTCGTGGCTTCTTATCACCGGTACAGGAAATCGGCCCGAATTATCGAGTGTTTCCGCACGTTGGTACAACGCAACAACAATAACAATAATATGACCACTTTCATCGGTAACATAGTCAAACACGAGCGGGAGTGCTTGATATATTAACGATTTCCCGGATCCTGTAGGCAACTTAACAAAAACATCTTCTTTCTCGACTAAAACTTTTCTAATTGCAAGCTTCTGGTGAGCATTAAGTTCGAAAATTTTGAACTTTGACGACGCTTTGCGAAAAGCTCCTTCAAGCACCGCCATTTGTCTTGTGTTTTCCACATGAGGATCGCGATAGAAAACGATATCTGATTGGACGAGTCTCAAAAGGTGAGTCTGGCGCGAAAAGGTTCCTGAAAATGGAACCCGGGATGCGATTGGCCAATTCGGAGAAAGGAATGTAGTTCGGTTGTCAGCAGCCGTTCTTTTGGGGGAGCGTTGCGTGACATCCAAAAACAACGGCTGCGAGGGAGACTAACAATGCATTGGATTTCTGTATTCTGCAACTCCTACGCACGATGAATCCCCCGTGGGTGGTGGTGATGGTATAAACAGTTCTCCCCGTGCTTAGACGGGTACGAAGGATTCCTCTCCTCCTTCCCGCCATTGGAGCCAGCCATAATTTTATGGCTATTTTTTTCTTCCATTTTAATTATTTCCTTTTTGTCTTGTTCAAAAAGTTTACAGTAAGATCATTCCTTTTATTCAGCCATTTTGTTTGACTGTTCAACAATGAATCGGAAAAGGACTGGGTAAGGGAATGAAATTGCTAACTTGGGTGAAGAAGAAACGAGAAAACATACCCTGAGAAAAAACTAAAACTTGTATTTTTATTTACTTTCTTCTTTCAATGCATATCAATTACAGCAAAAAATGGGTCTAGGAGAAAAGTTAAGACAAAATTGAAATCTAAAAAAAGCCCAGTTGAAATTGTGTTACTCAAGTTTCCCTGGTAACGGGTACATGCACGAAATCAATTTGTTAAGTCCCTTTACAACCTTAGAAGTTCTCTCTGTAATCCGAACATTCATATCAAACTGTTTCCCCACTGCGATGGACATTTGTTTTTGTCGGTTCCAGCCTGGCGCGGCCGCTAACCCAGATGCCCTCCTGAGCAAATTTTCAAAATGGCGGACAAGCCAAAGAGAGAGATAAGAGAACCAAAGTGATTCTGCAACGAATACTCAGCATACACCTATGTTAAAAAGCTCATTTCACAGAGAAAAGATACAAAATTGTATGAAGTTGAGGTCACGGAGGTTGACAAACCCAACCAGAGACTGAAAATTCACTACATTGGCTACAGTACACGCCTCGATGAGTGGAGACCCTTCGGGGACGGTGAAGCATCTGAATATTTTCCCTCGAAGTTGTATAGATTAGTAGGCTGCAAGAAAAATTTATTGGACGACGTTTAGGGTAAAAACAGCAATCTAACCTGAAAAAATGTATTTATTCCGACTCTTTCGGAAAATAACTTTACAAATCTTATTTGTTTATCTCGTAACTAAACGATGGTAAATTAATACCCGAAGCGCTTTCCGAGCTACCCGATTCTTCTCCCACTGCTTTCACGCTTATAAAACAGGAAACGAGCAAAAGGAGGAAGGTGTGGCTGTTTTGACTAGCCATTTGACGAGGTTCAATCTGCTCCTTGTTCGACAAATTACATATCAAAACAAAGGAAATTTGTTCCTCTCTTTGATTTTGATGGTATATTTTCAATTAGCGCTTGCGTAAAAGAGAAATCGCCCAAGACTCCTTGCTTGGTCTTGTTTTGACCACGAACGCCTTCTTAATTTTGACGGACCCGCTCGGGAAAAGGTGAAAATGACGAGGGAAAAACTCTACTTTGTAGTACGAAAATAAATAAAATGGAAAGCCATGATATTATAGTTCAATATTTCGGTGGTACATTGTTAACTTTTTATACGGAGAGTCGGCAAGATGAAGGGCTCGTCAGCTCCGACGAAGGGCTAACGCTCGAAACGTCAGCTTTTGTAATCATTACGGTGGCCAATTTACCATAATTTCAACTTTGTTGATATATCCAAATTATTTCGTTACTCCCACCGACGCAGCCCCAAACAGTTTCTTTCGAAACTATCAGCCTTTTTATCAAGATGATATAACATCCAAAAATCGCACTCGATTTGAGTCGGCCGATGAAGTGGGCGTGGTCACGAAGTTCAGTAAGAGACTATTTGTACCCCGTGAGTTTGATATGACTGAATTTTAAGCTGCTTCTCTAACTAGTATCTTAAACCTTTATTGCTCGAAAAAAAATTTATTCCCCGAAGATTTAATTCCGTCAAATCTAAAAGATAGTAGTAAATAAATCGAGTACGGAAGGCACTTAAAAAAAAAAAATCTAAAATATCATTACGTATTTCCTTCCAAAAGAAAAACCATAAAAACTTTACATAATGATACTCCAATGGGGAAAACTTTTTTATCATACTTGACGTGCCATATGATACCTTGTCAAAAAAATTACAAAAAATTTCAAATATGTTTGGTGTTACAAAAATATCTTTCGAAAAAAGTACCCAATGTGTGCTTAGGCAATCATAGGCATCACTTAAGGAAATAATTTACTTTCAATTTTCTTGGCTTCATTGACTAATAGCTGTCGAAAAGACAATTTAGGAAATTTTGCTTATTTTGACTGCTTAACAATTCGCTTTTCGAAAAATAAAGTTCTTAAAGTTTGTTCTCTGTCAAATTTCAACTCTGCATTATAAACTGTTCTGTTCCATGTTATATATTACAAACTCTTTGACGAGATGCTCGCGACAATGGCGGATTACCACCAGTTTATCTCGAAGATCTCTTTCACAAATGGAGTCATTTTCAATTAAGGAAAGGGGGCGATTGAAATAAACAAGCTTTCCTCAGTCCCAGTACCTTCTGATGCACAGAGTTTACTTGACTCATGGCTCTTTAGGTGTAGTAGACTTTGGCCACTTTCCAAAATCAAAACTCACGTTGTCGCCAATTAGCATGAACGAGGCCCACTTAGAAATGTCTTCAAAGCCGTTATTCCTCATCCACTTTCTGGCCTCGTAAAGAGATTCACTGGCACTTTCACCACGGAACAAATGTTCGTAAAAACAACCCATGAATTTCTCTGTGGCTCTGTCATCCAAGGCCCATCGTGCCGCCAACACTGAGCGAGCACCGGATCCTATGAACGCTCGAGCGATTCCAATAACTCCCTCAGCTCTAATCTGTCCACGAGCACTGTGACAACAGCTAAGTACCACCAGTTTAGCTCGCAGCTTAGTTTGTGAGATGTCCGCCATCGTCAAAAGGTAGGCTTCTTCTCGTGGAATAAAGGGTGTTGAGCGCTTAGGAGAAAGAAGAATCTCTCCTCTTTCGGCATCTCCATGTGCAGCAAGATGAATTAGACTCACTGAGTTAATCGCTTGAAGTACAGCCTCCTTTGTTGCATGGTCTGCAGTCAGAGGTGTTACGCCAAGAAGTCTTCCAATCATCTCTGCCTCATTTCTTGCACATGGCAATGGTGCTATTGTCCTGCGTCTTCCGTTGTAAATCACCTCTCCAACCTCAGGGTCACCTACTATCAATGCCCCGGCCTGACCGTGATACTCTGGGGGGCTCTCCTGAATAATCTTGAGAGTCGTTAAAGAGGGAACGATACGGATCCTAGCCGTCTCCGAGAAATACTTGCCTCCTTCTTCACGTAAGGCTGCAAATGGAACTTGGTACATACAGGAATCGGGGACAATTATGACCTCGGACTCCTTCAGTAAATCAGCCACAGGAGCGATGATTATCTTGTGGCATAAGTGAAGATTCGCTTTAATAACTTTAACAGCATCGTCGTCACGCATCAGGGCGCAATTTTCATGGACAAGCGACATTGACTCGGTATCGTCAAACGATCGATCTTCGCATTTCTCTTCGGGTAAAATGCCAAGGAAACTTCTTGAGAAAAACTCATCTAAGGAAGGGACTAGTCCAGTCACCTCGCTTGGGCGAAGATTCACTTTTCTTTTTAAAAAAAGAATGGCTCTCGTTGCTTTGAAAACCCAAAACCGAACAGATTCTTCATCAATCGAAATATACAAGCATGCACAGTCTCCTTCTCTTGGAATAACATTCTGAATGCCACACCACGTTTCTGGACTGCCTGTAATCTGCTCTTTTAAAGAGTATTGAGTCGCCATCAAGTCGGCCAAGCCTCTTGCCCGTCTTAGTTCCTCGACATAAAGAGCGTCTTCGGGCTTCGCACCGGAAGAAAGCAACTGACTGAGCATCTTGTAGGGAAAGGTACCGTGCTTCTCTAAAAGTGACGTTTTAAGCTGATCGTTTTCTTTAAGGGAACTTCGTAAAGTGTCGAACTTTTCAATGCTTTGAAACAGGTACGAAAACGCGGCTTTAAAATCAACTTCTGATACTTTCAACATCGTTAGGAAACGAAGGCATTTGAACTCCATAAAAATGTCCTTAATATCTCTACTGAGTCGGAGAGCCTTCCTGGAGTATTTTTCGGCCATGTCATATTTACCAATGGAGTGGAAACATGATCCCAAGTGTGCGTAACTGACTACCTCTCCTAGTCTGCTGCCAGCCTCTATCGAAATTGAAAGTGCTCTTTCGTGATATTCCTTAGACTTCTCATACAAACCCCGCTGATGAGCGATTATTCCAAGATTTGTTAAATCATTCGTTTCTCCTATTCGGTCACCGTCTTTCCCTCTAATTGCCATTGCTCTTTCAAGACATTTGTCGGCCTCCCCAAATTTACCAAGAGACAAATAAAGTTGCGATAAGTTTCCGTAGATGTCTGCTTCTCCATCTCTGCCGCCAACAGCTTTTCTGATAGCGAGTGCTTTCTCCAGGTACTCTCGGGCCTTGTCGTATTGACCAAGCCATGTGAACAACGTTCCTAAGTTTCCGTAGATTGTTGCTTCTCCATCTCTGTCGCCAACAGCTTCTTTGATAGCGAGTGCTTTCTCCAGATACTCCCGGGCCTTGTCGTATTGACTAAGCGATATGAACAACGTTCCTAAGTTTCCGTAGCTTGCAGCTTCTCCATCTCTGTCGCCAACAGCTTTATTGATAGCGAGTGCTTTCTCCAGATACTCTCGGGCCTTGTCGTATTGACCAAGCGATCGGAACAACGTACCTATGTTTCCGTAGTTTGCTGCTTCTCCATCTCTGTCGCCAACAGCTGTTTTGATAGCGAGTGCTTTCTCCAGATACTCTCGGGCCTTGTCGTATTGACCAAGCGATCGGAACAACGTTCCTAAGTTTCCGTAGATTGTTGCTTCTCCATTTCTGTCGCCAACAGCTGTTTTGATAGCGAGTGCTTTCTCCAGATACTCTCGGGCCTTGTCGTATTGACCAAGCGATTGGAACAATGTTCCTAAGTTTGCGTAGATTGCTGCTTCTCCATCTCTGTCGCCAACAGCTTTTTTGATAGCGAGTGCTTTCTCCAGATACTCTCGGGCCTTGTCGTATTGACTAAGCGATATGAACAACGTTCCTAAGTTTCCGTAGCTTGTTGCTTCTCCATCTCTGTCGCCAACAGCTTTTTTGATAGCGAGTGCTTTCTCCAGATACTCTCGGGCCTTGTCGTATTGACTAAGCGATATGAACAACGTTCCTAAGTTTCCGTAGCTTGCTGCTTCTCCATCTCTGTCGCCAACAGCCTTTTTGATAGCGAGTGCTTTCTCCAGATACTCTCGGGCCTTGTCGTATTGACCAAGCGATCGGAACAACGTTCCTAAGTTTCCGTAGTTTGCTGCTTCTCCATTTCTGTCGCCAACAGCTCTTTTGATAGCGAGTGCTTTCTCCAGATACTCTCGGGCCTTGTCGTATGGACCAAGCGACATGAACAATGTTGCTAAGTTTCCGTAGATTGTTGCTTCTCCATCTCTGTCGCCAACAGCTTTTTTAATAGCGAGTGCTTTCTCCAGATACTCTCGGGCCTTGCCATATTGACCAAGCGCTATGAACAATATTCCTAAGTTTGCGTAGATTGTTGCTTCTCCATCTCTGTCGCCAACAGCTTTTTTGATAGCGAGTGCTTTCTCCAGATACTTTCGGGCCTTGTCGTATTGACCAAGCGATCGGAACAATATTCCTAAGTTTCCGTAGTTTGCTGCTTCTCCATCTCTGTTGCCAACAGCTGTTTTGATAGCGAGTGCTTTCTCCAGATACTCTCGGGCCTTGTCATATTGACCAAGCGACATGAACAATGTTCCTAAGCTTCCGTAGATTGTTGCTTCTCCATCTCTGTCGCCAACAGCTCTTTTGATAGCGAGTGCTTTCTCCAGATACTCTCGGGCCTTGTCATACTGACCAAGCGACATGAACAATGTTCCTAAGTTTTCGTAGATTGTTGCTTCTCCATCTCTGTCGCCAACAGCTCTTTTGATAGCGAGTGCTTTCTCCAGATACTCTCGGGCCTTGTAGTATTGACCAAGCGATCGGAACAATGTTCCTAAGTTTGCGTAGCTTGTTGCTTCTCCATATCTGTCGCCAACAGCTTTTTTGATAGCGAGTGCTTTCTCCAGATACTCTCGGGCCTTGTTATGTTGACTAAGCGACTTGAATAATGTTCCCAGTTCGTTGTAGCATTTTGCTTCTTCTTTTACATTGCCAGATGCTTTCATGATGTTTTTTGCCGTCTCATAAAATTTTATTGCCTCCTTAAGATTGTTTTGAGCTCGAAGTATTCTACCAAGAACTAAATTTAGGCAACCTTTATGGAAGTTGTCATCAGAGTCCTGAGACAAGAGTAATACTTTGGACACCACCTTTCTCCTTAAATTTAAAATGCTTTTATGAAGTAATTTCGAAACTGGACTTTTCTTGCTTAAATTTCCATTGTTTAGTAGAACTGAACATTCTTCGCAGAATAGGATGGCTCTTCTAACGAAACCAGTGTTGAGAAGGAAAGTGGCGACAGCTAAACCTATGTTGATAGCTAACGTGACAAAATCTTCTCCTGTGTTGTCCATCACAGGTCTCTTCGCTGTTATTGAGAAAAAAAATGCGGAGAGTTAACTACTACACATCTGAGGCGAATAATTTAAAATCGAAAAGTTCAAACTACGCCCAGATGGCCATTCTCTTCCTCCCTTCCCCCGTAAAGCAATGGGGAGCTTTAGCAACGTCGTGTCAATTTCTAACTTTTGGTTTTTTTAACTCTTTCGAGGTTATTCCGATGTGTTTTACTTGGAAAATGCTGGCGAATTATTCAGGGACTATATCACTACGAATGGCGCTAAAGTAAGGAAAAAGAAAGAAAAATTAACCGTCATGCGCTCACGTTCTCGAGAAAACCTAAAGTTTGGTTATTTCACAATGTTGTCTTGCCGAGAGCGGCAAAGAAATGTACCAAAATGTTAAACGGACCTGCAGGGCGATTGTTTTTGCTCATTAAGCCTATTGTTTTCTGCCGTTCTCGTTGCCGTCGCCGTCGCCGTCGTCGTTGCTAAAGCTCCCTAATGAAAAATTACGCATCTTCGGCAACTTCGTACGGTTACAACGCGATGCAATCCTGCTTTTTAACTTTGTGTGCTAGCAGACGTTCCTTTTATCTCTTAGAAAATAGGAAGTCTGAATAGTCTCGTAAAGGAAGAGGTCTCGTATTTGGTTCATTCCTGGCTACATTACTGGCCAAGCTAAAAGATTGGCCTTGACCCCTTCCGTGACAGCCGTTCAACGGATCGCAATACAATTTTTGTCATTTTAGCCCGAACTCTTTTCAAGCTGGACGCGCCGCCTATGGCGGGCCAAGAAAGATACTTTGAGGAATTAAACTTCAAGGATAAAGCTTAAAGATGATGTATATTTTAATTTGTAAATATATCGTAACGGACCATTTTAAAGGCTTTTAAATGGGTCGTGACAGCTGTTCAGCGATATGCCTTGCATTTTAAGACAAAAACCCAAACTCTTTTAAACATGGACGCGCCGCTAATGCCGGACGAATACAGAGAATTGGAGGAATGAAAATACAAGGATAAAGCTTTGACAGGATGTATATTATGATCAGTAAATGTATATGGCATACCTATTTATAGGCCATTGAAGTTGACCTTTATTTTACCTCTGCGAAAAAGACGCGAAGTACTCTATTTCAACGCCGACGAGTCACTATTCAGACTTAACGCGACAACATAGCCAGAAATTAATATTTTCCAAGAGATTAAAGGAGCCTCTGCTAGCACACAAAATTAATAAGCGGGATTGCATCGCTTTTTAGCGTACGAAGTTACCGAAGTTGCATAATTTTTTTCATTGCTTTACGTGGCGGACAATGGCCATCCGGGTGTATTTTGAACTTTTTGATTTTTCGGGGAAGAAAAGCGCGATCGAACTTTTTGATACAATTTTCGAAAAAGATTCACTAAAAGGGTCCTTTAGAAAAAATGAAATGAATTACGAAATCTTGCAACTGTCGGCGGATTCTCGATATTTATGGTCAGTGGCTCTTAAAGTGCTACTGAGACCAAATTTAGCGTTTGCCGGATTTTTCACTTTTCAATAGCTCTAGCTACAGTATCTGATGGCTGCAAGAGGGGCCATTGGTTTGAAACTATTTCAGGGATCTGGGTATGATCTCTGGAATCGTGTTAAAGCCACTGAAGTTTGACCTACGTTCATGTTTTCCCCGTTTGCGTAAGAAGTTTAAGTCAATACTTAAACAGTATTTCCAACCTCGGTTCCAGGGCCTTTTCCCTTAGTTGGAGGTGGGACGGGTAAAAGCCCACCCCCAAGTAAGGGAAAAGGCACTGAGTTTGCAGTATTTCAATATCCAGAACTTCATAGCTTATAAAATTGAAGATCGGCAATAGGGAATAATATACTGAAAATATGAATACTTCTTCAATTTCTCACCAACTGTTTGCTGATTGGCTAATTTCAGTAAATATGGTCAAATTAGACAACAACATAGGCAATTTGACCTCGTCTTTTATGTGGCGACGTAATGTCAATTGGTATCGTTTTTGTGCACGTATTCCATTTCCCGTAATATCTCAGATAAAAGACAGCGAACTTTACTCTCCCTAAAAAGTGGTTTACCCCTCTATTAGTCGGTACACTTAACGTATATCAACTTCTCTTGTTTAGTTTCCGCTTTCTGGTTATCAGATTTTTCAAATCACTTGATGTTTGTTTACAAACTTGATTAGATTACTTTGGTTAAGATTTTATTGTTGTCTTTCAGATAGAGAAGGACGGTTTAAGAGGTACAAAAAAATGCGGAGAACCCTTGCATAAAAGAAAGAAATAAGTTCCATAGAAGATTCTTTGAGCTCAGACGAGTTCCTTCAAATGAGGAACACATTATCGGCTAAGAGATGCATGGAAAAGAATATCGTAAAATTCCGCCCGCCTATCAGCACTCCTGGTTATAGGCCCATATAAGGTTATAGGCTCATATAAGGTTATAGGCCCATATAAGGTTATAGGCCCATCTACTTGCAAACAAAAAACATTCATCCGGTTATAAGCTCCCTTCCCCCCGATATTAGCCCCCCTCTATGCTAAGTAAGGAATGTCAGAAACCAAAATTCCAGGAAATAAATACTGAAAAAATACCAAGCCAAGGCGAAGGAATACGGACGAAGAAAACGCTCAAGGAGACTAATGAAACGTTAAAAATAGGAGTGCTGAAAAAACCTAAAGACTTGGAAACCTATCCTAGAAACCTCATTGTAAGCGAGAATGGCCTTAAAAGAAGGTAAAATATTGCAGTCGTTTGTACTTTGGATGTATCGTAAACCGTATTTTCCCGCGCAATTTACCTTGAATCTTAGGTCGCGTAATGGTTATGGTTATGGAGCGAAAACAACGCTCCGCTGTTTGTTTTCTGCCAAATGTATTTATCATGGGTTATGTAGCCCTCTCTTTGGGGTGTTACATGGTATGTTGTTACAAATGCTTCATTAGCGGTAGGTTATACATATTAGAGTTGTTGTCACTTAGATTCATTCGCGTCTTACGACTTGGGGTTATCAGTTTCTTTTAGACGTAGTTTTTGCATGCTGCTATTTGAAAGTTTTGGCTCGTTTACGGAATCATTGTTATACGAACATAGTTTAGATTGTTTTGTTGGGTAGTTTTTCTTGCTACATCTTTTACATTTCTGAGTTTTCATTCTGTTTGTTGTGTCATTCCGATCCATTTTGATGATGAAGGTATAATGAAGAGGGTCGCATATGGCTCGTGTTGACACGCCCCAATTGTGGTTGCTTATTGAATGATAAATGTTTTATATTCGTTTGAGCGGGGTGGCGAATTTGAAAATAAACTTCAAGGAGGAAAACAGTGCAACTGGTCGAACTCTCGGGAAAAGTCCAAAAGAACTGGAAAAATTCAGTTGTGAAGAATGGGTGGGAGAACAATTTCGTGAGGGTCTCAATGTGTTCAACCGTCAAAGAATAGTTTATTTCACCATTTAGCGTAAAAAAAAAAAAAAACAGTTCGAACCTAGAGTTTTGGGAATTTTTCGAAGAGATCAGGGAAGGCGTAATTTTGAGTGAGCTGGTAGTAAATGGTAGTCATATTACATGCGCGCTCAAATGTTGTGTTCGCTCAGACTAGATTAAAGACAACTGTCCTTGTTCGCAGTACATGTAAATGTATTTGTAAATAAGATGGTATTTCGACAAATAAATCAGATGGAGTTAAGAGAAGAACCGCAAAAAGTAGCTGGAAGGACTGTTTGTGATGAGCTCTAATAGCTGTTTGTTGTATTTCACTGGCTTGTAGACACAACAGGTCAGCGCTAAAATAGCCGTTATAGAAGACTACTCAATATTGTAGTCTGCAACGCTGACGTGTTGCGTATACAAGCCAGTGAATTTGTAGACTTTTTCAATCTAGTTCAGTTAGGTTTGCCACTTAAAAACAAAAGACCCACAAGTAATCCTAAACAAATAACTTACAATTTATAAAGTCAGAAACATCCAGCGTTCACGTTGATGAAAACAAAGTTAGTGCTTGGATGATGCATTTACCTGGAAAAAAGGGAATAAAAGCGATTGGTAATGAACAAATAATGATCTCTACAAATGGAACAAAAGTTGCGATGTGTCCACAATATTGGTGATTGTTTTGTCACACCATTTTAAAAAAATAAATCAAACTCATTAAATGCATGTAGCCAGTGATTTCAGTTACTGTGAAGCATTAAGATAATTGACAAGCATCCCATGTCATTTTTTACGTCTTAGGTTTCCCACTGGTGAGTGACAACTACCCCCAGGTTTCGGGCAGAGATTTACAGGTGATCACCGTTTGAGGACGTGACTTTGGTTCCCTACCGAGGAGCAAAGTACAGCAACTTTCGCCATATTCCTCCGCAAAAATTTTCTCCTATCAACCATGTACAAGCAGTTCATTATTATTTAACTACGTTAAGGAATGCACAAATAACGTGCGAATCGCATACAAATAGCGCGCCATATTTGGACACTAGGTTCTTATTAGACGTTTTGGTGTGCAATATTGCTGAGTTTTTTACCATTTGTTTGTATTTTGATTAGCTCAACGGGATTGTCAAAACACGGCCCGAGTCGAAAAAATCTCAACACTGCTAAATACTAAAACGTCTAAGATTGATCCGACGGCTCAGGGGACGTCATATTCCCGCAAAAATTGTCCTCGTTATGTATTGGTTATGGGGGAGGCTGCTTGGTGCCACATATTAGTCGTCTGGAGTTAACGCCTTCAGGTGTAAAGACCAGTGACGTGGTTATTTTAGAGCAAATTACCAATGAACTCCGTCCGTTTTTTCTGATCTGTTATATAAGTTAGTATTTTTGTTTTTGATCATGCAAATCACATCTTTTAGAAAACGAAAGGTTCAAGAAGAGAACGAGCTGATTATCACGCATAGATAGCTTACCATTTAAAGATAAAAGCTTCAGTTGTACTGTGATCGATCTTGTGATGAAGATCCAGCCGTTCTAAATTGATGAACTCTAAAGCCTGACGTTCCCTGTAAAACAGAGTAAAATTTCTCAATTTTGCATGCTCAAATCCGTCATTGCTGATTTAATATATACACGTTGTGACCTACAATACCGAAACTCATTTACTTTTGTTGGAACACTTGATTATTCTTAGTAAACTGCTGTATGGTTCTCCATATCTTTCTTCCAGAGATAGGATTTTATTCAAACTTCCGTGATATTGGATTTTTATTTTGCATTTTATGATTTCGGATGAAAGCTGTGGAGTTCAACCCTCGCTGTCATCTGCAAATCTCGCATAAATTATAATGAATCTTACTTGACAATCAGTGAGTTCCTAATCAATATATTTCAGTGATCTCCCAACATCCCGTGCGGCGTTATCACGTTAAAGAGCCCGGAAAAATGTGTTCTATCGCTTTTAGGACATAAATATAACCTGATAAGGCATCCGCTTGGAAACTGAATTGACTAACCAGACCAAGCGTACTATGAATCATTCAGTTTATCTTCTCTTTGTTTTTCATGTTAAATAAGAAAGATAAATAGTGCATAAGCTATGACGTATTTATTGTATTACATGGATAACAAACCATACCATACCACTTACTGAAGATGTAATGTACTTTCATAATAGTCAACCAGCATTCTCAATTAGTCGTGTACCCTTAGAAAGTGAAAATTTTGCTATTTCCGAAAAATCAGAAAATTTTGACATGAATACGAAAAGCTAGTCGTGTTTAAATGTTTTTTTTTAATTGCAATTGTTTCATAAGTTTCAAATGAAAGGACGAACTCAGCCATATAGAATTTAAACATTATTCGGATGATTGCTCGCTGTTAGCGCTCTCGAATTGCGAGTTTCAAAGCAAAAAGGAAATGCAAACGTTTGACCTGGGGAAATGACTGTTGTTAGTTTTGAGGAGAGTTTTTTACAGGCCCACGAATCCTATAACGTAAAGTAGGTTTAGGATCATTTCCCCCTCTCTCCCCTCCCAAAAAACGGAAGTATCAATTCTTGTTTATTACTCAACCTCGTTCCCAGGGTTTCTCATCTTCCCGCCCCTTGGAGCGAGCGAGGAGAGACTCGGGTTTAGGCTTGTCACGTGTCTCCCAGATTTTAGGAGATTTCAAATTAGCGGTTTGAGGGAGGGGCAGATAAGTGGGATTTTCTCTCCACTTAGTCCACTGGCGAGCGTAGCTTATTGGCAATAAAAACAAGCTACACGTGAAGCGCTTCGAACCGAATGTCAACTGAGAATATTCAGCAGACGCCCGAAAAGATCCGTAAGTCTTCCACTACGGTAAATATCAGTTGTTGCAGGCTTTGTAAATCAGTTGGAGACGTATCTTGCTCGAAGAACATCTATGCGAAGGGAAATCGCGCATCACTCGCCGCCGCCGAGGACATTTATGGCCGCCGTTGAGACAAGAAAAATTTTTTCCACATCTATTATGTAGGCCTTGAAAAGACGCTTGAAAAAATTTTTATTTCTTTCAAAACGGTGATCAGTGAAAGGCAGAGTTTTATCGTAACGGTGCTCGTTCTTATTAGATCTTTAATAAAGGTATTCAAAGGCGAAACAACATAAACAACTGGACGAAATGACAAGGAAGGTACAGGTCGTTGACTGTTTAACTTCTCGAAGAAGAGTGAAAAATCAAAGATTTGCCGTATCCCGTCGGTATTAAAAACGGCCACCACATCTCTGCCCGAATATATCGCTTCTAAACACTGGACTTGTTTGGGTTTTAAATTAACGTTACAATACCAACTCCGAGATATAGCCACTTGAAGGCTGCTATAAAACGTTGCGACCTGAACAACGATAGCGTCGATTTGAAGATGACAAAGGATATGAGGCAAAAATCGAGCAAACAAACGACTCGTCCCTATGGAATTTTTTTGCTGTCTAAACACGTGACCAGCCTAAACCAGGGTTTCTCCTCGCTCGCTCCAGGGGACGGGAAGATGAGAGACCTGGGAACGAGGTTGGTTTATTACTTTGGATACAGCGAATGTTATCTGCTTGGTATCATGTTTAAGTCATCCAGAGTTAACGCCTTCAAGGGTAATGACCGGTGATAATGAGATAATTTTCGAGTAAATTACCGATCGACTTCCTCCGTTTTTTATCTCGATTACATCAGTTAGTTTTTTTTGTCTTCGGTCATGCAAATCACACCAGCTAGAAAATGAAAAGTTCACGAAGACAATTATACAGTAAATTATACAGTATATTCAGCAAATTATGCACAGATAGCTTACCGTTTAAAGAGAGAAGCTTCAGTTGTACAGTGGTCGATCTTGTCTTGAAAGTCCAACCGTTCCAAAGAGATGATCACTGACGGCTTGACGTTTCCTGTAAAACAGAGTAAAATGTTCATTTTGGAAGCTCAAATCCGTCATTTGTTCTAACGTTTGACGTGCCAAACCGAAATACATTCACTTATTTTTTTGTTAATATATTTGTCTTAATCATCCAATCACACTAACTATGAAATAAAATTTTCACGAAGACAATGTGTCGATCATGACGCACAGATAGCTTACCGTTTCAAAAAAGAAGCTCCAGTTGTACTGTGATCGACCTTGAAATGAAAATCCAACCGTTCCAAGGAGATGAACACTGAAGCCTGACGTTTCCAGTTAAAAATAGAAAAATGTTTTCATATTGGAAGCTCAAATTTCTGATAAAACGTCTGACACCCAAAAACCGAAATAGATTCACTTATTTTTATTAGTATTCTTGTCATCGATTATACAAATCACACCCCGGGTAGAAAACGAAAAGTTCACGAAGACATTCAAACGTATATGAGCACGATCCTTCGCAGTAAAGCACTATTTGAGCAATAGTGGAAATCAGACCTGAAAAAAAAAAAATTTCAGGCCTGTACGGGATTCGAACCACTGACCTCTGCGATACTAGTGCAGCGCTCTACCAATTGAGCTAACAAGCCAACTGGGAGCAGGCCATCAAATTAATTCGATATAAACCCGTAGATGATAAATCAAACAACAACAAACATATGAAACATATGTGTGAACTGCGGTTATGAGACGTATATGAGCACGATCCTTCGCAGTAAAGCACTATTTGAGCAATAGTGGAAATCAGACCTGAAAAAAATTTCAGGCCTGTACGGGATTCGAACCACTGACCTCTGCGATACTAGTGCAGCGCTCTACCAATTGAGCGCTCTACCAGCGCTCTACCAGCGCTCTACCACATTCAAAGTTGATTGCCACGCACAGATAGCTTACCGTCTCAAGAAAGAAACTTCAGTTGGATTAAGATCGTTTTTGTAAAGAAAATCCAACCGTTTAAAGCGATGAACACTGAAGCCTGATGTTTTCTGTAAAACAGAGTAAAATATCTTGTTTTTACATGCTCAAATCCATCTAGCTTGATTATAAAAGTTTGACGTACAAACCCGAAATACAATCACTCAACATCGAACACCTAATTATTCTGACTAAACTGCTGAGCAGCTCTCTATATCTTCCTCCCAGAGTTTTAACTTTACTCATTCTTCCGTGATTATCGATTTTCATTTTGAATTTTACGAAGTCGCGTGAAAACTGAAGAGTTAACCCTCGCTATCTGGTGTAAGATTAGGGAAATAAATTCCTCTTCGTTTTAAAATTTTGCGAAGTGAGTGTCATTCGTTCACCTCTTGTACATAATGAATTTTCTTAAGTAAAGAAACATCACTTCTTGAACTTTTTCTCGATCTCATTTGATAATTGATCAGTTCCTATTCAAATATTACGCCTAGCTCTAAAACCCCCTTATAACCCTCCCATTTGAAAAATGCTACCCACACTGCGGCCTGACGTCCCCTGTTAAAGAGAGTAAAATGTTCCATTTTTGCATGCTCATCCGTCATAACCGTTTGAAGTACAAAAACCGAGATGCGTTCACTTTAGTTGGAACATTTAATCGTTCAGGGAAAATGGCTGAATAGCCCTCGATATCTTCCTTTCAGAAAAAGAAAAAAAACTATTAATTTCATTATTTCCTCCTTAAGTTTCTCTCTCTAAAGATCTGCATAAGCTTGGCTCACCAGCACCACGTTTGGCAGTTGACTTTAGTAGCTGAGAGTAACTCTAAACAAGTCAACTTTACTCTCACCGGTACTACGCAATTTCATTAACGGATACAATATACTTTATGTTCTAAATGAAAGTTGAAACTTTTCGACCGACCTCGTTTGTGATTGTCTTCCTCTTTGTAGACTGTATTTTTCAGTTTTTATCGTAGCGCGACATCACAAATGTCTTCCACCAAGTTACTGCATTGAACAAACCATGATCAAGGTGTTACTCCTTTTTATATCACACTAAAAAAATTCATCTTTGCAGTACTTACCACGACCTTAAGACATCGGTGCCTTGCCATAAAGAAAGCCATCTCTACCAGACTGTTTGCTTTCTTTCGACCAAACGTCACCGGTTACTCACATCAAAAAGTCAATCGAATATGATCCTCTGCCTATATTTCTCAGTTTCGCAGTCGTTCTAGTCCTCAGTCCTATCGTTTATCTCGGCCGGAAGCCCATTCTCGCTGAGCAAATGCAAACTTCGGATAATAAATTTTTGTTTGTCGCAGTTGAAACACCAAACCCACATAATTACTTTTGATCAGAGCAGATACGATTAAGTTGCAGTAAATGAGGAATTCATTATATTCCTGTCAAAAAAGGAAGCGTAGGAGAACTTTAACTTTTATGATAATCTTCTCAGACTTTAACAAAAATCAATAAATTCCATCCAAGTAAGTAGAGGAAAGCTACTTACAGACCCGTATGCAGCCAGACCCGTATGCAGTTGATCTTTTCCATGCGCATGCGTGGAAAATTATATTCTTCCTTGCTTTCTGATTACTCAACTTTCACAGAATAACAAAGAAAATACAACTCGAACAGGTATTGAGTAAGGAAGGAAGCAGGTATTAAACATAAATAGGTGACAGCTACTTTTATGTCTTCCAGGTTTACTAACTGTCACGTTTCACGTAATATTTAGTTGTTATTAACCGAGCAGGAGGTCTGTATGGGGGAATCTTGTCCGAGTTCGCCAGTACAGACCGAACGCAGTGAGGTCTGTACCAGCGACCGAGGTCAAGATTCTCCCATACAGACCGACCTACTTCGGTTAATAAGATGTTTATTATATGGCTGTGTCTTATATGCCAATTTTTTATATTCTTTGTACCTTTTTTTTCTTCACCGGTCTAGATGCCGGTCTAGATGGGAAAATCTAGCTTTCAACATTGATTCCAGCTGATCAAATTTGTCAATTCGGTAGTTCCCAGTCCTTGTGAGACACAGCCATATAATAACATCAAATAATTTTGTGCAATGCTCAGTCTTAAAGTTAAAATACGGATTCTTCCCAAGGAAACAGATAAATAAAGGAAAGCAGTGCAAGGGCATTACGTACCTTTTAGCTCCTAACCTCCCATTAATGTTTTCTTCTTGACCTCCTCCCCGTACTCCTTTTTTTTTTACCTGTTGCTATTGTTGTGGCGATGGAGGTAAAAAAAAAAAGATTAAACTAAAAACCAGACCCGTCTGCAGTTGATCTTTTCTTCAATTTGTTCAAGCACTTGTTTGTGCATTATTACAGCATCTCGAACATTCCCAGTGCATTTAGTGAGGCGATGGTATCCTCTCGTGAGATTGTTCGTTATCACGAGGCACAGAGAGAAAAACACGTAGCAAACAGCGATGGACGAATACATTCCCCAGTATATGGAAGTGACAAGGGAATACCAAACACCGTTGGAAGCTTTCCGATTTAGACACTTATGAGTAAGGGCTTTTCTAATGTGTTCTAAATCAAACATAGCTTGATAATGGGCGTCTAAGAACAGGACCCATGACGCAAGCAGCAAACCTGTAAAAAGACCCACGTTGACGGCTCGGCGTTGAACTTTGCACAGACCTCTCATCCACTCCTGCGACTGATATCTGAAGTAATGCAAGGCCAGGGTGTACGATGAAAAGCCGCTTATCCATAGCGATGTGCGTAGTATTTTGGACCCAAGAACGTATGTGAACCGCTCCATCACCCAAGCGTTACTCGCAATTTCTCCCAAGCCAGTTTAAGGTCTCGTTCAGTAAAACTGAATGCAAAAGCAGCTGAGTGATCACAAGCGAGAGTCAGCTAAAGCAGCCGTTTGCTTAACAGCTGTCTTTGCTTATGTCGTTCGCGCGCTTCCCCGACCCCGCTAGTCCTCATTCCCCACAGAGTGAGAGCCTGGAAGAGAGTAATTTTGTTCATTCGTTACCGCTCCAAACACGCTACCGATTTTGACCCCAGATCGAAATATTTCAGTTTTGAACATAACTTAATTGAGTCCCGAACTTTTTTATTTACATATTTACACTACTGGAAAGATTCGATGGCTCTGAACCGTTTAAAACCCAAATGTCAGAACAGAGAGTATGACTAATTTGAATCGTTGCTTTTACAGGTCGTGGAATCTGTATCATCTGTATCATTTCATCAAATCTGAAATAAAAACCTATGGAATCGTATCAAAACGAAAATAAAAAAGAGTGGATGTATCAATTCGTCATGTGATAGGTGCAAAAAAAAAAGACACTGTTTTGACCATTTTTTCGATTGAACTTGGCCTTGAGAAAAGACAGGCCATAGGCCGAACTAACTCAAATTGACTTCTTTTCCTTTTTTCCTTTTCATTTTTTTTTGGTTTTTGCATTTTGTCTTTTTTTCCCAAGATGCTGACAAAATAGGCGTGTCGGGGGCCTGACCTTTTGATGCCCATATTTTGGAGTTTGAGGGAAAACACTGGGTTATACTTTAATCAGATTGCAACGTGAGCTGAGGACGGAGAACCGTGAAAAAACCCGAGTAAAATTGCATGTGATAATTTCGTATTTCACGATCTAGTCGTTTTTTAGTGAAAAAATGTTGACTCATTCTTTTTCTCTTCACGGACTACTTATACTGACAAAGGAGAGAAGGTAAGCTCCAAGCAGTTATAAATAGATGTTGTAATCGTAATTGTGTTTCATTAGCTTAATCTTTCTCATCGTTTCGTTCAAAACTTTTACATGTCTTTCTGTTAAATTAAACAAATGGGAATCTCTATTCGAGTGTAAACATATATCTCTCTATTTTCAGCAGGAGGTTGGGTCTTTTGTGGCTTTTGATCACATCACATTTTGGGTCAGAAATGCTAAGCAGGTTAGTAAAAAATATAATTATCATCTGCCTCGAGGGGCCAGAAGTGTATTTTTACTGCAAAGAAAAAATTTTAAAAAATAAATAGATTTGCATAAGTACTGTACAAAATGGAGCAAATAAGGTCGTTTATGGTCGTGAACAATACTTCACGGTCGTGCATACGGCTCTATGAGAAGTCAAATTCAAGAAGACAGATGAAAAGCAGCTACTGTAGTTATTTGAGGAAACGGTTGGAAATTGAGTTAGGTCGAGTTAGGCAAGAAAACATGTGGATCAAGGAGGCTCATTTTGCACATTATGACCTCTAGCCAAATATTTTCCTATCCTACCCTTCCACTCATACAATAAGTAAGCATATGAAACCTAGAATAACATTTTTTTGATGGTTAGTTATTTCATACTCTAAGGTTGATCATTATTACATTTAGAGTTATAGATTTGATGAGAAAACATTGGAATTGGCTGAGGTTGGAATACTCACAGGGACTCAAACTTCTTGTTTATTCCAGGCTCTTCACAAATGTTTACTTTTAAATTCTTTATGTGCAGACTAATTCTATGGTAGATATGTGATCATAAATTAAGTAAGTTTTTCTGAGTACAAATACCTCGTGATGTTTGTGCTCGTCTATGGCGTTATTTGTACTCTACGGAGTGTAGTTGGATAATAAAGGAAAGTATCACCTTTCAGAATATCTCTTGACTACTGCACAAATAATCGTTGTCAGTAGCACAGAAAATGTACAGAGGTCAGTATAGAGAATATGCATGCATTAGGGTGGAAAGGGTTTCTAAACATCTAACGATTTACTGTGTAGTACTATATTCAGTGTAGCAAACAGGTGATGGACTGGGAAATAAATAAACTTACTGCTAATGGGTGTTGTTTTGATGTAACGCTTAACCCTATAAAATAATATAAAGGAAATGTGAAGCAGCTGAGCGGGAGAACGACACGTTTCATCTCAGTAAGGAAAGAATCGTTAAGAGGTCAGTCCATTCATAAGGTCTCTCCTACAAGTCTGGTGGCTTTATATGTAGATAGAAGACTGTAAAATCTCAAGGGTCATTGAGCATCCATGCGATCATTCATCGTTTCAAGATGACCTAAATAACCTGGTTTCTTGGAGTCGACTAAATCATATGAGCTTCAATACCAAGAAATGCAAGTTAATGCGGATTACCAAGAATCGCTCGCCTATTCTTGCTCCTCTACAACTGGGTGGTACCACCCTTGACGTTACAGCTGAATTTTCAGATATTTGCTTGCTAACTAACCACAACCTGTCCTAGAACTCTCGCATAGATAAGATTTCCAGTAAGGCGAACAAAGTGCTTGGTTTCATAAGAAGGAATTGCAGAGATTTGAAGGATGTTTCAACACTAAGAACTCTATATTGCGCTCTGGTTAGGTCACAGCTGAAAGACGGGTCTGTTGTTTGGTCACCTTTCACTGCGAAGTATTACTAAATTGGAAAGAATACAGCGACGTGCAACAAAGTTCATTCTCAAATCTGATGATGACTATAAAGTTCGTATTTCTAAACTTAATTTTTACTGTCTCTAGAGCATAGACGAGTTCTTTTTGATGTACTGTTTTTTTAAAAAGCTTTGAACGGATACATTAATTTAGACATTTCTACATATAACGTTCCCAATTTTGATTATGTTGTCACCTCTAAGCTCTTAAATATCTATTGTTCTGTTATAATAAGATTGAAAAGCTGTTGAAGAATTTAAATGCTTACCATTCCCCTGGGCCTGACGGTTTGTCGCCGCTCATCTTGGGGGAATGTGTATCGGCTCTCTCCATCTATATGTGCATTAATCAATAAGTCCTTCGCTGTTGGCCAATTACCTAGCAAGTGGAAATGCGCCGATATAACACCTTTGTTCAAAAAGGGCAGTAAAAACTGCAGAAACAATTACCGTCAGATTTCACTAACATCGATCGTGTGTAAACTAGCAGAACAAATAGTAAAACACCGTATTATGGAGTTTTGGGGTGAAGCCAATATTTTCAACCCGAATCAATTTGCGTACATGAAAGGTCGCTCTACGGTTACACAGCTGTTATCCTGTTTTAACGACTGGGAAAAATCTCGTAACAAGAGAAATCCTAAGGATGTACTTCTGTTAGACTCCTCCAAAGCGTTTGGCAGTGTTCCACACAGACGTCTGCTTCATAAATTAGAAAGACACGGTATTGACGGCCCTCTTCTCAATTGGTTTCAAAGCTTCAGTTTTAATTGGTCGGTCGCAACGTGTTGTTTTGCGCGGCAGCTATTCGTCATGGACTCAGGTAAAATCAGGCGTACCTCAGGGAACAATTTTTTAGGGCCCATCTTGTTCATAATGTACGTCAATGATATATCAACTGGAGTATCTTCCGCTGTGAAATTGTACGCCGACGACACTAAACTCTGTAGGGAGATAGTAAACATTCCTGAGGATACGTATGTGCTACAATCTGACTTGTTTCGACTCACTGAATGGTGTAAAACCTGGCAGTTGAAATTTAATCCCGATAAATGTGAAACAATGAGAATAACGCACAGACAATATAAGTCGAAAGGGAGCTATACACTTGATCCAAACGGTGAAATTCTAAAGAGTGTCAAAAATATCAAAGATCTCGGTATTACAATATCGTTCGATCTATCATGGAGTGATCATATTCACGTGGTGGTAAACAAAGCCAACAAAGTCCTTG